>NW_027515221.1:0-88812 GCF_048772815.1 Callospermophilus lateralis | reverse complement strand
TCCCTTTCCCTCCCACCTCTCATCCCTGTTTAATGTTAATCTTCTTCTCATGCTCTTCTTCCCTACTCTGTTCTTAATTACTCTCCTTATATCAAAGAAGACATTTGGCATTTGTTTTTAAGGGATTGGCTAGCTTCACTTAGCATAATCTGCTCTAATGCCATCCATTTCCCTCCAAATTCTATGATTTTGTCATTTCTTAATGCAGAGTAATACTCCATTGTGTATAAATGCCACATTTTTTTATCCATTTATCTATTGAAGGGCATCTAGATTCGTTCCACAGTCTTGCTATTGTGAATTGTGCTGCTATGAACATGGATGTAGCAGTGTCCCTATAGTGTGCTCTTTTTAGGTCTTTAGGGAATAGACCGAGTAGTGGAATGGCTGGATCAAATGGTGGTTCCATTCCGAGCTTTCCAAGAAATCTCCATACTGCTTTCCAAATTGGCCGCACCAATTTGCAGTCCCACCAGCAATGTACAAGAGTACCCTTTTCCCCACATCCTCGCCAGCACTTGTTGCTGTTTGACTTCCTAATGGCTGCCAATCTTACTGGAGTGAGATGGTATCTTAGGGTGGTTTTGATTTGCATTTCTCTGACTGCTAGAGATGGTGAGCATTTTTCATATACTTGTTGATTGATTGTATGTCCTCCTCTGAGAAATTTCTGTTCAGGTCCTTGGCCCATTTGTTGATTGGGTTATTCGTTATCTCATTGTCTAATTTTTTTAGTTCTTTGTATATTCTGGATATTAGAGCTCTGTCTGAAGTGTGAGGAGTAAAGATTTGTTCACAGGACGTAGGCTCCCTATTTACCTCTCTTATTGTTTCTTTTGCTGAGAAAAAACTTTTTAGTTTGAGTAAGTCCCATTTGTTGATTCTAGTTATTAACTGTTGTGCTACGGGTGTCCTATTGAGGAATTTGGAGCCCGACCCCACAGTATGTAGATCATAGCCAACTTTTTCTTCTATCAGACGCCATGTCTCTGATTTGATATCAAGTTCCTTGATCCACTTTGAGTTAACTTTTGTGCATGGCGAGAGAAAGGGATTCAGTTTCATTTTGTTGCATATGGATTTCCAGTTTTCCCAACACCATTTGTTGAAGATGCTATCCTTCTTCCATTGCATGCTTTTAGCCCCTTTATCAAATATAAGATAGTTGTAGTTTTGTGGATTGGTTTCTGTGTCCTCTATTCTGTACCATTGGTCCACCTGCCTGTTTTGGTACCAGTACCATGCTGTTTTTGTTACTATTGCTCTATAGTATAGTTTGAAGTCTGGTATAGCTATACCGCCTGATTCACATTTCCTGCTTAGAATTGTTTTTGCTATTCTGGGTCTTTTATTTTTCCATATGAATTTCATGATTGCTTTCTCTATTTCTACAAGAAATGCCGTTGGGATTTTGATTGGCATTGCATTAAACCTATAGAGAACTTTTGGTAATATCGCCATTTTGATGATGTTACTTCTACCTATCCATGAACAGGGTATATTTTTCCATCTTCTAAGATCTTCTTCTATTTCTCTCTTTAGGGTTCTGTAGTTTTCATTGTATAAGTCTTTCACCTCTTTTGTTAGGTTGATTCCCAAGTATTTTATTTTCTTTGAGGATATTGTGAATGGGGTGGTTGTCCTCATTTCCATTTCAGAGGATTTGTCGCTGATATACAGGAATGCCTTTGATTTATGCGTGTTGATTTTATAGCCTGCCACTTTGCTGAATTCATTTATTAGCTCTAAGAGTTTCTTTGTAGACCCTTTTGGGTCTGCTAGGTATAGAATCATGTCATCTGCAAATAGTGATAATTTGAGTTCTTCTTTTCCTATTTTTATGCCTTTAATTTCTTTCGTCTGTCTAATTGCTCTGGCCAGTGATTCGAGAACTATGTTGAACAGAAGTGGTGAGAGAGGGCATCCCTGTCTTGTTCCAGATTTTAGAGGGAATGCCTTCAGTTTTTCTCCATTCAGAATGATGCTAGCCTGAGGCTTAGCATAGATTGCTTTTACAATGTTGAGGTATGTTCCTGTTATCCCTAGTTTTTCTAGAGTTTTGAACATAAAGGGATGCTGTACTTTGTCGAATGCTTTTTCCGCATCTATCGAGATGACCATATGGTTCTTATTTTTAAGCCTGTTGATGTGGTGAATAACATTTATTGATTTCCGTATATTGAACCAACCTTGCATCCCAGGGATAAATCCTACCTGATCATGGTGCACAATTTTTTTGATATGTTTTTGTATCCGGTTCGCCAGAAGTTTATTGAGGATTTTTGCATCTAGGTTCATTAGAGATATTGGTCTGTAGTTTTCTTTCTTTGAAGTGTCTTTGTCTGGTTTAGGAATCAGGGTGATGTTGGCCTCATAGAATGAATTTGGAAGTTCTCCCTCTTTTTCTATTTCCTGAAATAGCTTGAAAAGTATTGGTATTAGTTCTTCTTTAAAGGTTTTGAAAAACTCTGCTGTATACCCATCCGGTCCTGGGCTTTTCTTAGTTGGTAGTCTTTTGATGGTATCTTCTATTTCCTCAATTGATATTGGTCTGTTTAGGTTGTCAATATCCTCCTGACTCAATCTGGGCAAATCATATGACTTAAGAAATTTATCGATGCCTTCACTATCTTCTATTTTATTGGAGTATAAGGATTCAAAATAATTTCTGATAATCTTCTGTTTTTCTGAAGTGTCTGTTGTGATATTGCCTTTTTCATCCCGTATGCTGGTAATTTGAGTTCTCTCTCTTCTTCTCTTTGTTAGCGTGGCTAAGGGTCTGTCGATTTTATTTATTTTTTCAAAGAACCAACTTTTAGTTTTGTCAATTTTTTCAATTGTTTCTTTCGTTTCGATTTCATTAATATCAGCTCTGATTTTAATTATTTCTTGTCTTCTACTTCTTTTGCTGTTGTTTTGCTCTTCTTTTTCTAGGATTTTGAGTTGAAGTATTAGATCATTTATTTGTTGGTTTTTTCTTTTTTTAAGGAATGAACTCCAAGCAATAAATTTTCCTCTTAGAACTGCTTTCAATGTGTCCCATAGATTCCGATATGTTGTGTCTGTGTTTTCATTTATCTCTAAGAATTTTTTAATTTCCTCCTTGATGTCTTCTATAACCCATTGATCATTCAGTAACCTATTGTTCATTCTCCAAGTGATGCATGATTTTTCCTTTCTTCTTTTATCGTTAATTTTCAATTTCATTCCATTATGATCAGATAAGATACATGGTATTATCTCTACTCCTTTATATTGTCTAAGAGTTGCCCTGTGACATAATATATGATCTATTTTTGAGAAGGATCCATGTGCTGCTGAGAAAAAAGTATAACTGCTTGATGTTGGGTGGTATATTCTATATATGTCAATTAAGTCTAGGTTATTAATTGTGTTATTGAGCTCTATAGTTTCCTTATTCAACTTTTGTTTTGAAGATCTGTCCAGTGGTGAGAGAGGTGTGTTGAAGTCTCCCATGATTATTGTATGGTGGTCTATTAGACTCTTGAACTTGAGAAGAGTTTGTTTGATGTACATAGCTGCACCATTGTTTGGGGCATATATATTTATGATTGTTATGTCTTGTTGGTGTATGGTTCCCTTGAGAAGTATGTAGTGTCCCTCTTCATCCCTTTTGATTAACTTTGGCTTGAAATCTATTTTATTTGATATGAGTATGGACACTCCTGCTTGTTTCCGAAGTCCATATGAGTGATATGATTTTTCCCAACCTTTCACCTTCAGTCTATGTATGTCTTTTCCTATCAATTGCGTCTCCTGAAGGCAGCATATTGTTGGGTCTTGTTTAGTGATCCATTCTGCTAGCCTGTGTCTCTTAATTGGTGAGTTTAAGCCATTAACATTTAGAGTTATTATTGAGATATGGGTTGTTCTTCCAGCCATATTTGTTTATTTATGTTACTAAACATGGTTTGTTTTCCTCTTTGATTATCCCCCCCCACCTTTACTGTACTACCTCCTGCTGTTGGTTTTCATTGATATTTTCCATTTCCTCTTCCTGTAATATTTTGCCGAGGATGTTTTGAAGAGATGGTTTTCTAGCTGCAAATTCTTTTAACTTTTGTTTATCATGGAAGGTTTTAATTTCATCTTCCATCCTGAAGCTTAATTTCGCGGGATACACAATTCTTGGTTGGAACCCATTTTCTTTCAGTGTTTGAAATATGTTATTCCAGGATCTTCTAGCTTTCAGAGTCTGTGTTGAAAGATCAGCTGTTATCCTGATTGGTTTACCCCTAAATGTAATCTGCTTCCTTTCTCTTGTAGCTTTTAAAATTCTCTCCTTATTCTGTATGTTGGGCATCTTCATTATAATGTGTCTAGGTGTGGATCTCTTATGATTTTGCACATTCGGCTTCCTGTAGGCTTCTAGGATTTGGGATTCTGTCTCATTCTTCAAGTCTGGGAAGTTTTCTCGTATTATTTCGTTGAATAGATTGCTCCTTCCTTTGGTTTGGACCTCAATACCTTCCTGTATCCCCATGACTCTTAAGTTGGGTCTCTTTATGTTATCCCATATTTCTTGAATGTTCTGCTCATGGTTTCTTAACAGCTTTGCTGAGCTGTCTATGTTATTCTCCAGTTGAAATACTTTGTCTTCATTGTCTGATGTTCTATCTTCTAAGTGTTCTACTCTGCTGGTAGTATTCTCAATTGAGTTTTTAAGTTGGTTTATTGTTTCCTGCATTTCCAGGATTTCTGTTTGTTTGTTTTTTATAACCTCTATCTCCCTGTATATTTGATCTTTTGCTTCTTGGATTTGTTTATGTAATACATTGTCGAAGTGGTCGAAGTGGTCTTTCATTGTCTGATTTTGCTGTCTAATGTCTTCCTTGAGACTCCAGATCATCTGAAGCATGTATATCCTGAATTCTTTATCTGACATTCCATCTGCTGCAGATATTACCTCTTCTAAAGTTGAGTTGACCTGCATTGCTTGTGGTCCTTTCTTTCCTTGTCTTTTCATACTGATCGCGTTTCTTTCTGCTTGGTGAAACTGTTGTGTTATTGATTGTTCCCCCTATATATTTATATTGCTCTTGTATAGCTGCAAAGTCTCCCTCGCAGGCTTTGGCGGTGGCTCTGCCCCTCCTCCAATTGAGGCAATGTGCCTACCACGCCAGGAGGCCGCTGTACCTGTACTTTCGATGGGCCTGTTCTTTTGGTGGTCACAGGTCCGCCTACCTTGCAGGCGTGAGCAGCGGCTTTGCCCCTCCGCTGGCCACTAGGCCTGTTCTGTCTGTCGGTTGCAGATCTGTCTACCTAAAAGGCGCTGGTGGCAGCTCTGCCCCTCCCCCGACCGGGGCGATGTATCTGGCGGGCCACTGGGCCTGTTTTGTCGGTGGTCACGGTTCCGACTACCGTGCACGTGCGTGGAGCAGCTGTGTCCCTCCGAGAGTTGCTGGGCCTGACCTGCCGGTGGGTGGCAAGTGCGCCTACCTTGCAGGTGCGGGGGTGGCTCTGCCGTTCCGCGGGTCACTGGGCCTGATCTGCTGGTGAGTCGCAGGTCTGCCTACCTTGCAGGCGCCCGGTGGCTCTGCCCCTCCCCCAACCGGGGCGGGGCGATGTGTCTGGCCGGCCGCTGGGCCTGTTCTGTTGGTGGTCACAGTTCAGCCTACCTAGCAGGCACGTGGGGCAGCTGTGCCCCTCCACAGGTTTTTGGGCCTGAACTGCCGGTGGGTCGCAGGTCTGCCTACCTTGTAGGCTCGGGGGGTGGCTCTGCCGCTCTGTGTATTGCTGTGCCTGTTCTGCTGGTGGGTAGTGGGTCCGCATACCTTGCAGGCGCCCGGCGGCTCTGCCCCACCCCCAACTGGAGCGATGTGTCTGGCGGTCCACGGGGCCTGTTTTGTCGGTGGTCACAGTTCCGCCTACCTTGCACACGCGTGGAGCAGCTGTTTCATTAGTGCCTGGGCACACTCTCCTTGTTTGCCTCCCTCAGGCCCTAAGTTTGTAGAGCTTGGGGCTGAGAACCCCCCGCAAATTTGCTTACCTTCTGGTAGCCACGCCCCCGTATCTGGTGCAAGAGACCTCAGTTGTCAGCAGTGGTGGGAGCGGTAGCTGGGAGACCCGCGCCGCGCGGCTCCCGCCGGCTCCTGCATCAGCCCCGCCTCGGCTCCCGCCGGTTCCCGTGCCACTGCCGCGGTTCCCGCCAGCTCCGGCCGGCTCCCGCGCCGCTCCAGCAAATTTAGAATCCGCTGGGAAGGAATCTCTTTGGCTGATCTTTGGTGACTTCCCCGCTCTGCTATGGCGGGCCCCTGGCTCCTTGCAGGAGTGACCGAATGGAGAGGTGGAACTGGCTTGTCTCTGGTCTGACACAATCTCTGGTTTTAGATCCCAGTTCGCTAATTCATAGAGGCTTGGTTAGATTTCCTTCCCGTCCTCTCAAGGGGGGGAGCCCTTTCCCGGGTGGGCAGGGCCGTTAGCAGAGCCGAAAGGGCACGGGCCTTCTGTCGGGCCAGGTGGGGACCCTTCTGGCTGCGCTGGGCCACCGGGGGCGCCCACAGAGCCAGACAGACGGCGCCCGCGTGGCTAGGAGCCGGGCGGGGTGACCCTTCGCAGAGCGGGCGGGCCGCCAGGAGTGCCGGGATGGTGGGAGCTGTCTGCCGGCCGGGCAGGGACCCTTCTCGACGAGCAGGGCTGCCGGAGGCGCTTGTAAAGCCGGGCGGCTGCAGCCTCGTGGTTAAGAACCAGGCGGGCGGGGTGGCTGTTTGCAGAACAAGAGCGGAATGGCGGGAGCTGTCTGCCGGCAGGGCGGGGACCCTTCTCGCTGAGCAGGGCCGCCGGGGGTGCTTGTAAAGCTCGGGTGACTGCAGCCGCGTGGCTAAGAACCAGGCGGGCGGGGTGGCTGTTCGCCGAGCGAGAGCAGGGCCGCCAGGGTAGCCGGGATGGCGGGAGCTGTCTGCTGGCCGGGCGGGGACCCTTCTGCCGCGCTGCTCTGGGTCACCTGCCGCTTGCAGAAGCGGCGGGTGGCCGCGGGATTGGACTCTGAGCCCACGCTGCCGGTCAAGTTTCACTTGTCTGGGGCAAACTGTCACGTCTAATAAACTTACTAATTCTCGGCAGGTCTCCTTTCAACAGAATTTTGCTAGAAGATCCTCAGTAGGTAGAATGTAGCTATTTTAATGGGTGTTTCTGATCCCGTTAATGTGGAGATATTGAAAGTGCTGCTTCCTCGCCGGACGCCATGTTGTATCCCCAAGGAGGACTTTTTCAATGAAGGTGTGTGCCCGCCAGTGTCTGCTTAGGGCTTAATCAAGCGGAAACAAACCAAAGAGATAGAACATGGAACTACTTCATTGTGTCAAGTTTCAAGAAGCTAGCACAAACCGTGTTTGATTTAGAGTTCTAACTACACCGATCTATATATGAGAAAACAGAGTGAAACGTGAAAATTGAAACTGTTACTGCAAACGAATGCTTCAACCCAGAAGAATGAAAGTTGGGCAGCCAAGTGGGATTGTTGTAGTGACCATTACCTGAAAGTATCATGAAGATTGGATGAAAAAATATATGCTGAGATTTCAGGACTTTTGTAGTTTTTTGGAAGATTGGAAACCCCTTTCAATGAAGGTGTTTTTCGCCCATCTCTGCTTAGGTCTACATCAAGAAAAAACAAACCGTAGAGATAGCACTTAGAACTACTTCATTCTGTGAAGTTTCAAGAAGCTAGCACAAACCGTGTTTGATTTAGAGTTCCAACTACATCTATCCATATAGGAGAAAACAGAGTGAAACCTAACAATCGAAACTGTTAGTGCAAACGATGCTTCAACCTAGAATTACAAAACTTGGGCAGCCAAGTGAGATTGTTGTAGTGATCATTACCTGAAAGTATTGTGAAGATTGGATGAAAAAATATATGCTGAGAATTCAGGAGACTCATGTTTTTTTGGAAGCTTGGAAGACCTTTTCAATGAAAGTTTGTGCCCGCCAGGCTCTGCTTAGGGCTACATCAAGCGGAAACAAACCATAGAGATAGAACATGGAACTACTTCACTGTGTCAAGTTTCGAGAAGCTAGCACAAACCGTGTTTGATTTAGAGTTCTAACTACACCTATACGTATATGAGAAAACAGAGTGAAACGTGAAAATTGAAACTGTTATTGAAAACGATTGCTTCAACCTAGAAGAACGAAAGTTGGGCAGGCAAGTGGGATTGTTGTAGTTATCACTACCTGAAAGTATCATGAAGATTGGATGAAAAAATATATGCTGATATTTCAGGACTTTAGTTTTTTTTTTTGGAACGTTGGAAACCACTTTCAATGAAGGTGTGTTTCGCCCATCTCTGCTTAGGGCTATATCAAGAGGAAACAAACCATAGAGACAGAACTTAGAACTACTTCATTCTTTGAAGTTTCAAGACTCTAGCACAAACCGTGTTTGATTTAGAGTTCCAACTACATCTATCCATATAGGAGAAAACAGAGTGAAACCTAACAATCGAAACTATTAGTGCAAACGAATGCTTCAACCTAGAATTACAAAACTTGGGCAGCCAAGTGAGATTGTTGTAGTGATGATTACCTGAAAGTATTGTGAAGCTTGGATGAAAAAATATATGCTGAGAATTCAGGAGACTCATGGTTTTTTGGAAGCTTGGAAGACCTTTTCAATGAAAGTTTGTGCCCGCCAGGCTCTGCTTAGGGCTTAATCAAGCGAAAACGAACCATAGAGAAAGAACATGGAATTACGTCATTGTGTCAAGTTTCGAGAAGCTAGCACAAACCGTGTTTGATTTAGAGTTCTAACTACACCTATCCATATATGAGAAAACAGAGTGAAACGTGAAAACTGAAACTGTTACTGCAAACGAATGCTTCAACCCAGAAGAAGGAAAGTTGGGCAGCCAAGTGGGATTGTTCTAGTGACCATTACCTGAAAGTATCATGAAGATTGGATGAAAAAATATATGCTGATATTTCAGGACTTTAGTAGTTTTTTGGAAGATTGGAAACCCATTTCAATGAAGGTGTTTTTCGCCCATCTCTGCTTAGGGCTACATCAAGAGGAAACAAAACGTAGAGATAGCACTTAGAACTACTTCATTCTGTGAAGTTTCAAGAAGCTAGCACAAACCGTGTTTGATTTAGAGTTCCAACTACATCTATCCATATAGGAGAAAACAGAGTGAAACCTAACAATCGAAACTGTTAGGGCAAACGATGCTTCAACCTAGAATTACAAAACTTGGGCAGCCAAGTGAGATTGTTGTAGTGATCATTACCTGAAAGTATTGTGAAGCTTGGATGAAAAAATATATGCTGAGAATTCAGGAGACTCATGGTTTTTTGGAAGCTTGGAAGACTTTTTCAATGAAAGTTTGTGCCCGCCAGGCTCTGCTTAGGGCTACATCAAGCGGAAACAAACCATAGAGATAGAACATGGAACTACTTCATTGTTTCAAGTTTCGAAAAGCTAGCACAAACCGTGTTTGATTTAGAGTTCTAACTACACCTATACGTATATGAGAAAACAGAGTGAAACGTAAAAATTGAAACTGTTACTGCAAACGAATGCTTCAACCTAGAATATCGAACGTTGGGCAACCAAGTGGGATTGTGGTAGTGATCATTACCTGAAAGTATCATGAAGATTGGATGAAAAAATATATGCTGAGGTTTCAGGACTTTTGTAGTTTTTTGGAAGATTGGAAACCCCTTTCAATGAAGGTGTTTTTCGCCCATCTCTGCTTAGGGCTACATCAAGAGGAAACAAACCATAGAGATAGCACTTAGAACTACTTCATATTGTGATGTTTCAAGAAGCTAGCACAAACCGTGTTTGATTTAGAGTTCCAACTACATCTATCCATATAGGAGAAATCAGAGTGAAACCTAACAATCGAAACTGTTAGTGCAAACGAATGCTTCAACCTAGAAGTACGAAACTTGGGCAGCCAAGTGAGATTGTTGTAGTGATGATTACCTGAAAGTATTGTGAAGATTGGATGAAAAAATATATGCTGAGAATTCAGGAGACTCATGGTTTTTTGGAAGCTTGGAGGACCTTTTCAATGAAGGTGTGTGCCCGCCAGTGTCTGCTTTGGGCTTAATCAAGCGGAAACAAACCATAGACATAGAACATGGTACTACTTCATTGTGTCAAGTTTCAAGAAGCTAGCACAAACCGTGTTTGATTTAGAGTTCTAACTACACCTATCTATATATGAGAAAACAGAGTGAAACGTGAAAATTGAAACTGTTACTGAAAACGAATGCTTCAACCTAGAAGAACGAAACTTGGACAGCCAAGTGGGATTGTTGTAGTGACCATTACCTGAAAGTATCATGAAAATTGGATGAAAAAATATTTGCTGAGCTTTCAGGAGTTTGGTAGTTTTTTGGAAGATTGGAAACCCCTTTCAATGAAGGTGTTTTTCGCCCATCTCTGCTTAGGGCTACATCAAGAGGAAACAAAACGTAGAGATAGCACTTAGAACTACTTCATTCTGTGAAGTTTCAAGAAGCTAGCACAAACCGTGTTTGATTTAGAGCTCCAACTACATCTATCCATATAGGAGAAAACAGAGTGAAACCTAACAATCGAAACTGTTAGGGCAAACGATGCTTCAACCTAGAATTACAAAACGTGGGCAGCCAAGTGAGATTGTTGTAGTGATCATTACCTGAAAGTATTGTGAAGATTGGATGAAAAAATATATGCTGAGAATTCAGGAGACTCATGGTTTTTTGGAAGCTTGGAAGACCTTTTCAATGAAAGTTTGTGCCCGCCAGGCTCTGCTTAGGGCTACATCAAGCGGAAACAAACCATAGAGATAGAACATGGAACTACTTCATTGTGTCAAGTTTCGAGAAGCTAGCACAAACGGTGTTTGATTTAGAGTTCTAACTACACCTATCCGTATATGAGAAAACAGAGTGAAACGTGAAAATTGAAATTGTTACTGAAAACGAATGCTTCAACCTAGAAGAACGAAAGTTGGGCAGCCAAGTGGGATTGTTGTAGTGATCACTACCTGAACGTATCATGAAGATTGGATGAAAAAATTTATGCTCATATTTCAGGACTTTTGTAGTTTTTTTGAAGATTGGAAACCCCTTTCAATAAAGGTGTTTTTTGCCCATCTCTGCTTAGGGCAACATCAAGAGGAAACAAACCATAGAGATAGAACTTAGAACTACTTCATTCTGTGAAGTTTCAAGAAGCTAGCACAAACCGTGTTTGATTTAGAGTTCCAACTACATCTATCCATATAGGAGAAAACAGAGTGAAACCTAACAATCGAAACTGTTAGTGCAAACGAATGCTTCAACCTAGAATTACAAAACTTGGGCAGCCAAGTGATATTGTTGTAGTGATGATTACCTGAAAGTATTGTGAAGATTGGATGAAAAAATATATGCTGAGAATGCAGGAGACTCATGGTTTTTTGGAAGCTTGGGGGACTTTTTCTTTTTCTTTTTTTTTTTAAAATTAATTTTTATTGTAGGTTGTTCAAAACATTACATAGTTCTTGATATATCATATTTCACACTTTGATTCAAGTGGGATATGAGCTCCCATTTTTACCCCATATACAGATTGCAGAATCACTTCAGTTGCACAACCATTGATTTACATATTGCCATTCTGGAGTCTGTTGTATTCTGCTGCCTTTCTTATCCTCTACTATCCCCCCTCCCCCCTCCCCTCCCCTCTTCTCTCTCTACCCCCTCTACTGTAATTCATTTCTCCCCCTTATATTTCCCTCCTTTCCCCTCACTTCCTCTTGTATGTAATTTTGTATACCCCTGCGGGTCTCCTTCCATTTACATGCAATTTCCCTTCTCTCTCCCTTTCCCTCCCACCTCTCATCCCTGTTTAATGTTAATCTTCTTCTCATGCTCTTCTTCCCTACTCTGTTCTTAATTACTCTCCTTATATCAAAGAAGACATTTGGCATTTGTTTTTAAGGGATTGGCTAGCTTCACTTAGCATAATCTGCTCTAATGCCATCCATTTCCCTCCAAATTCTATGATTTTGTCATTTCTTAATGCAGAGTAATACTCCATTGTGTATAAATGCCACATTTTTTTATCCATTTATCTATTGAAGGGCATCTAGATTCGTTCCACAGTCTTGCTATTGTGAATTGTGCTGCTATGAACATGGATGTAGCAGTGTCCCTATAGTGTGCTCTTTTTAGGTCTTTAGGGAATAGACCGAGTAGTGGAATGGCTGGATCAAATGGTGGTTCCATTCCGAGCTTTCCAAGAAATCTCCATACTGCTTTCCAAATTGGCCGCACCAATTTGCAGTCCCACCAGCAATGTACAAGAGTACCCTTTTCCCCACATCCTCGCCAGCACTTGTTGCTGTTTGACTTCCTAATGGCTGCCAATCTTACTGGAGTGAGATGGTATCTTAGGGTGGTTTTGATTTGCATTTCTCTGACTGCTAGAGATGGTGAGCATTTTTTCATATACTTGTTGATTGATTGTATGTCCTCCTCTGAGAAATTTCTGTTCAGGTCCTTGGCCCATTTGTTGATTGGGTTATTCGTTATCTCATTGTCTAATTTTTTTAGTTCTTTGTATATTCTGGATATTAGAGCTCTGTCTGAAGTGTGAGGAGTAAAGATTTGTTCACAGGACGTAGGCTCCCTATTTACCTCTCTTATTGTTTCTTTTGCTGAGAAAAAACTTTTTAGTTTGAGTAAGTCCCATTTGTTGATTCTAGTTATTAACTGTTGTGCTACGGGTGTCCTATTGAGGAATTTGGAGCCCGACCCCACAGTATGTAGATCATAGCCAACTTTTTCTTCTATCAGACGCCATGTCTCTGATTTGATATCAAGTTCCTTGATCCACTTTGAGTTAACTTTTGTGCATGGCGAGAGAAAGGGATTCAGTTTCATTTTGTTGCATATGGATTTCCAGTTTTCCCAACACCATTTGTTGAAGATGCTATCCTTCTTCCATTGCATGCTTTTAGCCCCTTTATCAAATATAAGATAGTTGTAGTTTTGTGGATTGGTTTCTGTGTCCTCTATTCTGTACCATTGGTCCACCTGCCTGTTTTGGTACCAGTACCATGCTGTTTTTGTTACTATTGCTCTATAGTATAGTTTGAAGTCTGGTATAGCTATACCGCCTGATTCACATTTCCTGCTTAGAATTGTTTTTGCTATTCTGGGTCTTTTATTTTTCCATATGAATTTCATGATTGCTTTCTCTATTTCTACAAGAAATGCCGTTGGGATTTTGATTGGCATTGCATTAAACCTATAGAGAACTTTTGGTAATATCGCCATTTTGATGATGTTACTTCTACCTATCCATGAACAGGGTATATTTTTCCATCTTCTAAGATCTTCTTCTATTTCTCTCTTTAGGGTTCTGTAGTTTTCATTGTATAAGTCTTTCACCTCTTTTGTTAGGTTGATTCCCAAGTATTTTATTTTCTTTGAGGATATTGTGAATGGGGTGGTTGTCCTCATTTCCATTTCAGAGGATTTGTCGCTGATATACAGGAATGCCTTTGATTTATGCGTGTTGATTTTATAGCCTGCCACTTTGCTGAATTCATTTATTAGCTCTAAGAGTTTCTTTGTAGACCCTTTTGGGTCTGCTAGGTATAGAATCATGTCATCTGCAAATAGTGATAATTTGAGTTCTTCTTTTCCTATTTTTATGCCTTTAATTTCTTTCGTCTGTCTAATTGCTCTGGCCAGTGATTCGAGAACTATGTTGAACAGAAGTGGTGAGAGAGGGCATCCCTGTCTTGTTCCAGATTTTAGAGGGAATGCCTTCAGTTTTTCTCCATTCAGAATGATGCTAGCCTGAGGCTTAGCATAGATTGCTTTTACAATGTTGAGGTATGTTCCTGTTATCCCTAGTTTTTCTAGAGTTTTGAACATAAAGGGATGCTGTACTTTGTCGAATGCTTTTTCCGCATCTATCGAGATGACCATATGGTTCTTATTTTTAAGCCTGTTGATGTGGTGAATAACATTTATTGATTTCCGTATATTGAACCAACCTTGCATCCCAGGGATAAATCCTACCTGATCATGGTGCACAATTTTTTTGATATGTTTTTGTATCCGGTTCGCCAGAAGTTTATTGAGGATTTTTGCATCTAGGTTCATTAGAGATATTGGTCTGTAGTTTTCTTTCTTTGAAGTGTCTTTGTCTGGTTTAGGAATCAGGGTGATGTTGGCCTCATAGAATGAATTTGGAAGTTCTCCCTCTTTTTCTATTTCCTGAAATAGCTTGAAAAGTATTGGTATTAGTTCTTCTTTAAAGGTTTTGAAAAACTCTGCTGTATACCCATCCGGTCCTGGGCTTTTCTTAGTTGGTAGTCTTTTGATGGTATCTTCTATTTCCTCAATTGATATTGGTCTGTTTAGGTTGTCAATATCCTCCTGACTCAATCTGGGCAAATCATATGACTTAAGAAATTTATCGATGCCTTCACTATCTTCTATTTTATTGGAGTATAAGGATTCAAAATAATTTCTGATAATCTTCTGTTTTTCTGAAGTGTCTGTTGTGATATTGCCTTTTTCATCCCGTATGCTGGTAATTTGAGTTCTCTCTCTTCTTCTCTTTGTTAGCGTGGCTAAGGGTCTGTCGATTTTATTTATTTTTTCAAAGAACCAACTTTTAGTTTTGTCAATTTTTTCAATTGTTTCTTTCGTTTCGATTTCATTAATATCAGCTCTGATTTTAATTATTTCTTGTCTTCTACTTCTTTTGCTGTTGTTTTGCTCTTCTTTTTCTAGGATTTTGAGTTGAAGTATTAGATCATTTATTTGTTGGTTTTTTCTTTTTTTAAGGAATGAACTCCAAGCAATAAATTTTCCTCTTAGAACTGCTTTCAATGTGTCCCATAGATTCCGATATGTTGTGTCTGTGTTTTCATTTATCTCTAAGAATTTTTTAATTTCCTCCTTGATGTCTTCTATAACCCATTGATCATTCAGTAACCTATTGTTCATTCTCCAAGTGATGCATGATTTTTCCTTTCTTCTTTTATCGTTAATTTTCAATTTCATTCCATTATGATCAGATAAGATACATGGTATTATCTCTACTCCTTTATATTGTCTAAGAGTTGCCCTGTGACATAATATATGATCTATTTTTGAGAAGGATCCATGTGCTGCTGAGAAAAAAGTATAACTGCTTGATGTTGGGTGGTATATTCTATATATGTCAATTAAGTCTAGGTTATTAATTGTGTTATTGAGCTCTATAGTTTCCTTATTCAACTTTTGTTTTGAAGATCTGTCCAGTGGTGAGAGAGGTGTGTTGAAGTCTCCCATGATTATTGTATGGTGGTCTATTAGACTCTTGAACTTGAGAAGAGTTTGTTTGATGTACATAGCTGCACCATTGTTTGGGGCATATATATTTATGATTGTTATGTCTTGTTGGTGTATGGTTCCCTTGAGAAGTATGTAGTGTCCCTCTTCATCCCTTTTGATTAACTTTGGCTTGAAATCTATTTTATTTGATATGAGTATGGACACTCCTGCTTGTTTCCGAAGTCCATATGAGTGATATGATTTTTCCCAACCTTTCACCTTCAGTCTATGTATGTCTTTTCCTATCAATTGCGTCTCCTGAAGGCAGCATATTGTTGGGTCTTGTTTAGTGATCCATTCTGCTAGCCTGTGTCTCTTAATTGGTGAGTTTAAGCCATTAACATTTAGAGTTATTATTGAGATATGGGTTGTTCTTCCAGCCATATTTGTTTATTTATGTTACTAAACATGGTTTGTTTTCCTCTTTGATTATCCCCCCCCACCTTTACTGTACTACCTCCTGCTGTTGGTTTTCATTGATATTTTCCATTTCCTCTTCCTGTAATATTTTGCCGAGGATGTTTTGAAGAGATGGTTTTCTAGCTGCAAATTCTTTTAACTTTTGTTTATCATGGAAGGTTTTAATTTCATCTTCCATCCTGAAGCTTAATTTCGCGGGATACACAATTCTTGGTTGGAACCCATTTTCTTTCAGTGTTTGAAATATGTTATTCCAGGATCTTCTAGCTTTCAGAGTCTGTGTTGAAAGATCAGCTGTTATCCTGATTGGTTTACCCCTAAATGTAATCTGCTTCCTTTCTCTTGTAGCTTTTAAAATTCTCTCCTTATTCTGTATGTTGGGCATCTTCATTATAATGTGTCTAGGTGTGGATCTCTTATGATTTTGCACATTCGGCTTCCTGTAGGCTTCTAGGATTTGGGATTCTGTCTCATTCTTCAAGTCTGGGAAGTTTTCTCGTATTATTTCGTTGAATAGATTGCTCCTTCCTTTGGTTTGGACCTCAATACCTTCCTGTATCCCCATGACTCTTAAGTTGGGTCTCTTTATGTTATCCCATATTTCTTGAATGTTCTGCTCATGGTTTCTTAACAGCTTTGCTGAGCTGTCTATGTTATTCTCCAGTTGAAATACTTTGTCTTCATTGTCTGATGTTCTATCTTCTAAGTGTTCTACTCTGCTGGTAGTATTCTCAATTGAGTTTTTAAGTTGGTTTATTGTTTCCTGCATTTCCAGGATTTCTGTTTGTTTGTTTTTTATAACCTCTATCTCCCTGTATATTTGATCTTTTGCTTCTTGGATTTGTTTATGTAATACATTGTCGAAGTGGTCGAAGTGGTCTTTCATTGTCTGATTTTGCTGTCTAATGTCTTCCTTGAGACTCCAGATCATCTGAAGCATGTATATCCTGAATTCTTTATCTGACATTCCATCTGCTGCAGATATTACCTCTTCTAAAGTTGAGTTGACCTGCATTGCTTGTGGTCCTTTCTTTCCTTGTCTTTTCATACTGATCGCGTTTCTTTCTGCTTGGTGAAACTGTTGTGTTATTGATTGTTCCCCCTATATATTTATATTGCTCTTGTATAGCTGCAAAGTCTCCCTCGCAGGCTTTGGCGGTGGCTCTGCCCCTCCTCCAATTGAGGCAATGTGCCTACCACGCCAGGAGGCCGCTGTACCTGTACTTTCGATGGGCCTGTTCTTTTGGTGGTCACAGGTCCGCCTACCTTGCAGGCGTGAGCAGCGGCTTTGCCCCTCCGCTGGCCACTAGGCCTGTTCTGTCTGTCGGTTGCAGATCTGTCTACCTAAAAGGCGCTGGTGGCAGCTCTGCCCCTCCCCCGACCGGGGCGATGTATCTGGCGGGCCACTGGGCCTGTTTTGTCGGTGGTCACGGTTCCGACTACCGTGCACGTGCGTGGAGCAGCTGTGTCCCTCCGAGAGTTGCTGGGCCTGACCTGCCGGTGGGTGGCAAGTGCGCCTACCTTGCAGGTGCGGGGGTGGCTCTGCCGTTCCGCGGGTCACTGGGCCTGATCTGCTGGTGAGTCGCAGGTCTGCCTACCTTGCAGGCGCCCGGTGGCTCTGCCCCTCCCCCAACCGGGGCGGGGCGATGTGTCTGGCCGGCCGCTGGGCCTGTTCTGTTGGTGGTCACAGTTCAGCCTACCTAGCAGGCACGTGGGGCAGCTGTGCCCCTCCACAGGTTTTTGGGCCTGAACTGCCGGTGGGTCGCAGGTCTGCCTACCTTGTAGGCTCGGGGGGTGGCTCTGCCGCTCTGTGTATTGCTGTGCCTGTTCTGCTGGTGGGTAGTGGGTCCGCATACCTTGCAGGCGCCCGGCGGCTCTGCCCCACCCCCAACTGGAGCGATGTGTCTGGCGGTCCACGGGGCCTGTTTTGTCGGTGGTCACAGTTCCGCCTACCTTGCACACGCGTGGAGCAGCTGTTTCATTAGTGCCTGGGCACACTCTCCTTGTTTGCCTCCCTCAGGCCCTAAGTTTGTAGAGCTTGGGGCTGAGAACCCCCCGCAAATTTGCTTACCTTCTGGTAGCCACGCCCCCGTATCTGGTGCAAGAGACCTCAGTTGTCAGCAGTGGTGGGAGCGGTAGCTGGGAGACCCGCGCCGCGCGGCTCCCGCCGGCTCCTGCATCAGCCCCGCCTCGGCTCTCGCCGGTTCCCGTGCCACTGCCGCGGTTCCCGCCAGCTCCGGCCGGCTCCCGCGGCGCTCCTGCAAATTTAGAATCCGCTGGGAAGGAATCTATTTGGCCGATCTTTGGTGACTTCCCCGCTCTGCTATGGCGGGCCCCTGGCTCCTTGCAGGAGTGACCGAATGGAGAGGTGGAACTGGCTTGTCTCTGGTCTGACACAATCTCTGGTTTTAGATCCCAGTTCGCTAATTCATAGAGGCTTGGTTAGATTTCCTTCCCGTCCTCTCAAGGGGGGGAGCCCTTTCCCGGGTGGGCAGGGCCGTTAGCAGAGCCGAAAGGGCACGGGCCTTCTGTCGGGCCAGGTGGGGACCCTTCTGGCTGCGCTGGGCCACCGGGGGGCGCCACAGAGCCAGGCAGACGGCGCCCGCGTGGCTAGGAGCCGGGCGGGGTGACCCTTCGCAGAGCAGGCGGGCCGCCAGGAGTGCCGGGATGGTGGGAGCTGTCTGCCGGCCGGGCAGGGACCCTTCTCGACGAGCAGGGCTGCCGGAGGCGCTTGTAAAGCCGGGCGGCTGCAGCCTCGTGGTTAAGAACCAGGCGGGCGGGGTGGCTGTTTGCAGAAAAAGAGCGGAATGGCGGGAGCTGTCTGCCGGCAGGGCGGGGACCCTTCTCGCTGAGCAGGGCCGCCGGGGGTGCTTGTAAAGCCGGGTGACTGCAGCCGCGTGGCTAAGAACCAGGCGGGCGGGGTGGCTGTTCGCCGAGCGAGAGCAGGGCCGCCAGGGTAGCCGGGATGGCGGGAGCTGTCTGCTGGCCGGGCGGGGACCCTTCTGCCGCGCTGCTCTGGGTCACCTGCCGCTTGCAGAAGCGGCGGGTGGCCGCGGGATTGGACTCTGAGCCCACGCTGCCGGTCAAGTTTCACTTGTCTGGGGCAAACTGTCACGTCTAATAAACTTACTAATTCTCGGCAGGTCTCCTTTCAACAGAATTTTGCTAGAAGATCCTCAGTAGGTAGAATGTAGCTGTTTTAATGGGTGTTTCTGATCCCGTTAATGTGGAGATATTGAAAGTGCTGCTTCCTCGCCGGACGCCATGTTGTATCCCCAAGGAGGACTTTTTCAATGAAGGTGTGTGCCCGCCAGTGTCTGCTTAGGGCTTAATCAAGCGGAAACAAACCAAAGAGATAGAACATGGAACTACTTCATTGTGTCAAGTTTCAAGAAGCTAGCACAAACCGTGTTTGATTTAGAGTTCTAACTACACCGATCTATATATGAGAAAACAGAGTGAAACGTGAAAATTGAAACTGTTACTGCAAACGAATGCTTCAACCCAGAAGAATGAAAGTTGGACAGCCAAGTGGGATTGTTGTAGTGACCATTACCTGAAAGTATCATGAAGATTGGATGAAAAAATATATGCTGAGATTTCAGGACTTTTGTAGTTTTTTGGAAGATTGGAAACCCCTTTCAATGAAGGTGTTTTTCGCCCATCTCTGCTTAGGTCTACATCAAGAGGAAACAAACCGTAGAGATAGCACTTAGAACTACTTCATTCTGTGAAGTTTCAAGAAGCTAGCACAAACCCTGTTTGATTTAGAGTTCCAACTACATCTATCCATATAGGAGAAAACAGAGTGAAACCTAACAATCGAAACTGTTAGTGCAAACGATGCTTCAACCTAGAATTACAAAACTTGGGCAGCCAAGTGAGATTGTTGTAGTGATCATTACCTGAAAGTATTGTGAAGATTGGATGAAAAAATATATGCTGAGAATTCAGGAGACTCATGGTTTTTTGGAAGCTTGGAAGACCTTTTCAATGAAAGTTTGTGCCCGCCAGGCTCTGCTTAGGGCTACATCAAGTGGAAACAAACCATAGAGATAGAACATGGAACTACTTCACTGTGTCAAGTTTCGAGAAGCTAGCACAAACCGTGTTTGATTTAGAGTTCTAACTACACCTATACGTATATAAGAAAACAGAGTGAAACGTGAAAATTGAAACTGTTACTGCAAACGAATGCTTCAACCTAGAAGAATGAAAGTTGGGCAGCCAAGTGGGATTGTTGTGGTGATCACTACCTGAAAGTATCATGAAGATTGGATGAAAAAATATATGCTGATATTTCAAGACTTTAGTAGTTTTTTGGAAGATTGGAAACCCCTTTCTATGAAGGTGTTTTTCGCCCATCTCTGCTTAGGGCTACATCAAGAGGAAACAAACAATAGAGATAGAACTTAGAACTACTTCATTCTGTGAAGTTTCAAGAAGCTAGCACAAACCGTGTTTGATTTAGAGTTCCAACTACATCTATCCATATAGTAGAAAACAGAGTGAAACCTAATAATCGAAGCTGTTAGTGCAAACGAATGCTCAACCTAGAATTACAAAACTTGGGCAGCCAAGTGAGATTGTTGTAGTGATGATTACCTGAAAGTATTGTGAAGATTGGATGAAAAAATATATGCTGAGAATTCAGGAGACTCATGGTTTTTTGGAAGCTTGGAAGACCTTTTCAATGAAAGTTTGTGCCCGCCAGGCTCTGCTTAGGGCTACATCAAGCGGAAACAAACCATAGAGAAAAAACATGGAACTACTTCATTGTGTCAAGTTTCGAGAAGCTAGCACAAACCGTGTTTGATTTAGAGTTCTAACTACACCTATCCATATATGAGAAAACAGAGTGAAACGTGAAAATTGAAACTGTTACTGCAAACGAATGCTTCAACCCAGAAGAACGAAAGTTGGGCAGATAAGTGGGATTGTTGTAGTGATCATTACCTGAAAGTATCATGAAGATTGGATGAAAAAATGTATGCTGAGATTTCAGGACTTTTGTAGTTTTTTGGAAGATTGGAAACCCCTTTCAATGAAGGTGTTTTTAGCCCATCTCTGCTTAAGGCTACATCAAGAGGAAACAAACCATAGAGATAGCACTTAGAACTACTTCATTCTGTGATGTTTCAAGAAGCTAGCACAAACCGTGTTTGATTTAGAGTTCCAACTACATCTATCCATATAGGAGAAATCAGAGTCAAACCTAACAATCGAAACTGTTAGTACAAACGAATGCTTCACCCTAGAATTACGAAACGTGGGCAGCCAAGTGAGACTGTTGTAGTGATGATTACCTGAAAGTATTGTGAAGATTGGATGAAAAAATATATGCTGAGAATTCAGGAGACTCATGGTTTTTTGGAAGCCTGGAAGACCTTTTCAATGAAGGTGTTTGCCCGCCAGTCTCTGCTTAGGGCTACATCAAGCGGAAACAAACCATAGAGATAGAACATAAAACTACTTCATTGTGTCAAGTTTCTAGAAGCTAGCAGAAACCGTGTTTGATTTAGAGTTCTAACTACACCTATCCGTATATGAGAAAACAGAGTGAAACGTGAAAATCGAAACTGTTACTGCAAACGAATGCTTCAACCCAGAAGAACGAAAGTTGGGCAGCCAAGTGGGATTGTTGTAGTGATCACAACCTGAAAGTATCATGAAGATTGGATGAAAAAATATATGCTGATATTTCAGGAATTTAGTAGTTTTTTGGAAGATTGGAAACCCCTTTCAATGAAGGTGTTTTTAGCCCATCTCTGCTTAGGGCTACATCAAGAGGAAACAAACCATAGAGATAGCACTTAGAACTACTTTTTTCTGTGATGTTTCAAGAAGCTAGCACAAACCGTTTTTGATTTAGAGTTCCAACTATATCTATCCATATAGGAGAAATCAGAGTCAAACCTAACAATCGAAACTGTTAGTGCAAACGATGCTTCAACCTAGAATTACAAAACTTGGGCAGCCAAGTGAGATTGTTGTAGTGATGATTACCTGAAAGTATTTTGAAGATTGGATGAGAAAATATATGCTGAGAAATCAGGAGCCTCATGGTTTTTTGGAAGCTTGGAAGACCTTTTCAATGAAGGTGTTTGCCCGCCAGTCTCTGCTTAGGGCTACATCAAGCGGAAACAAACCATAGAGATAGAACATGGAACTACTTCATTGTGTCAAGTTTCAAGAAACTAGCACAAACGTGTTTGATTTAAAGTTCTAACTACACCTATCCGTATATGAGAAAACAGAGTGAAACGTGAAAATTGAAACTGTTACTGCAAACGAATGCTTCAACCCAGAAGAACGAAAGTTGGGCAGCCAAGTGGGATTGTTGTAGTGATCATTACCTGAAAGTATCATGAAGATTGGATGAAAAAATGTATGCTGAGATTTCAGGACTTTTGTAGATTTTTGGAAGATTGGAAACCCCTTTCAATGAAGGTGTTTTTCGCCCATCTCTGCTTAGGGCTACATCCAGAGGAAACAAAGCGTAGAGATAGCACTTAGAACTACTTCATTCTGTGAAGTTTCAAGAAGCTAGCACAAACCGTGTTTGATTTAGAGTTCCAACTACATCACTCCATATAGGAGAAAACAGAGTGAAACCTAACAATCGAAACTGTTAGGGCAAACGAATGATTCAACCTAGAATTACAAAACTTGGGCAGCCAAGTGAGATTGTTTTAGTGATGATTACCTGAAAGTATTGTGAAGATTGGATGAAAAAATATATGCTGAAAATTCAGGAGACTCATGGTTTTTTGGAAGTTTGGAAGACCTTTTCAATGAAAGTTTGTGCCCGCCGGGCTCTGCTTAGGGCTACATCAAGCGGAAACAGACCAAAGAGATAGAACATGGAACTACTTCATTGTGTCAAGTTTCAAGTAGCTAGCACAAACCGTGTTTGATTTAGAGTTCTAACTACACCTATCCATATATGAGAAAACAGAGTGAAACATAAAAAATTAAACTGTTACTGCAAACGAATTCTTCCACCTAGAAGAACGAACGTTGGGCAACCAAGTGGGATTGTTGTCGTGATCATTACCTGAAAGTATCATGAAGATTGGATGAAAAAATGTATGTTGAGATTTCAGGACGTTTGTAGTTTTTTGGAAGATTGGAAACCCCTTTCAATGAAGGTGTTTTTCGCCCATCTCTGCTTAGGGCTACATCCAGAGGAAACAAAGCGTAGAGATAGCACTTAGAACTACTTCATTCTGTGAAGTTTCAAGAAGCTAGCACAAACCGTGTTTGATTTAGAGTTCCAACTACATCTATCCATATAGGAGAAAACGGAGTGAAACCTAACAATCGAAACTGTTAGTGCAAACTATGTTTCAACCTAGAATTACAAAACTTGGGCAGCCAAGTGAGATTGTTGTAGTGATCATTTCCTGAAAGTATTGTGAAGATTGGATGAAAAAATATATGCTGAGAATTCAGGAGACTCATGGTTTTTTGGAAGCTTGGAAGACCTTTTCAATGAAAGTTTGTGCCCGCCAGGCTCTGCTTAGGGCTACATCAAGCAGAAACAAACCATAGAGATAGAACTTGGAACTACTTCATTGTGTCAAGTTTCGAAAAGCTAGCACAAACTGTGTTTGATTTAGATTTCTAACTACACGTATCCATATATGAGAAAACAGAGTGAAATGTGAAAATTGAAACTGTTACTGCAAACGAATGCTTCAACCCAGAAGAACGAAAGTTGGGCAGCCAAGTGGGATTGTTGTAGTGACCATTAACTGAAAGTATCATGAAGATTGGATGAAAAAATATATGCTGAGATTTCAGGAGTTTTGTAGTTTTTTGGAAGATTGGAAACCCATTTCAATGAAGGTGTTTTTCGCCCATCTCTGCTTAGGGCTACATCAAGAGGAAACAAACCGTATAGATAGCACTTAGAACTACTTCATTCTGTGAAGTTTCAAGAAGCTAGCACAAACCGTGTTTGATTTAGAGTTCCAACTACATCTATCCATATAGGAGAAAACAGAGTGAAACCTAACAATCGAAACTGTTAGTGCAAACGATGCTTCAAACTAGAATTACAAAACTTGGGCAGCCAAGTGGGATTGTTGTAGTGATCACTACCTGAAAGTATCATGAAGATTGGATGAAAGAATTTATGCTGATATTTCAGGACTTTAGTAGTTTTTTGGAAGATTGGAAAATTCTTTCAATGAAGGTGTTTTTAGCCCATCTCTGCTTAGGGCTACATCAAGAGGAAAGAAAACATAGAGATAGCACTTAGAACTAGTTCATTCTGTGTTGTTTCAAGAAGCTAGCACAAACCGTGTTTCATTTACAGTTGCAAATACATCTATCCATATAGGAGAAATCAGAGTGAAACCTAACAATCGAAACTGTTAGTGCAAACGAATGCTTCAACCTAGAACTACGAAACTTGGGCAGCCAAGTGAGATTGTTGTAGTGATGATTACCTGAAAGTATTGTGAAGATTGGATGAAAAAATATATGCTGAGAACTCAGGAGACTCATGGTTTTTTGAAACTTGGAAGACCTTTTCAAAATGGTGTTTTCCCGCCAGTCTCTGCTTAGGGCTTAATCAAGCGGAAAAAAACCATACAGATAGAACATGGAACTACTTCATTGTGTCAAGTTTCAAGAAGCTAGCACAAACCGTGTTTGATTTAGAGTTCTAACTACACCTATCCGTATATGAGAAAACAGAGTGACACGTGAAAATTGAAACTGTTACTGCAAACGAATGCTTCAACCTAGAATAACGAACGTTTGGCAACCAAGTGGGATTATTGTAGTGATCACTACCTGAAAGTATCATGAAGATTGGATGAAAAAATGTATGCTGAGATTTCAGGACTTTTGTAGTTTTTTGGAAGATTGGAAACCCCTTTCAATGAAGGTGTTTTTAGCCCATCTCTGCTTAGGGCTACATCAAGATTAAACAAACCATAGAGATAGCACTTAGAACTACTTCATTCTGTGATGTTTGAAGAAGCCAGCACAAACCGTGTTTGATTTACAGTTCCAACTACATCTATCCATATAGAAGAAATCAGAGTGAAACCTAACAATCGAAACTGTTAGTGCAAACGAATGTTTCAACCTAGAAGTACGAAACTTGGGCAGCCAAGTGGGGAGATTGTTGTAGTGATGATTACCTGAAAGTATTGTGAAGATTGGATGAAAAAATATATGCTGAGAATTCAGGAGACTCATGGTTTTTTGGAAGCTTGGAGGACCTTTTCAATGATGGTGTGTGCCCGCCAGTGTCTGCTTGGGGCTTACTCAAGCGGAAACAAACCATAGAGATAGAACATGGAACTACTTCATTGTGTCACGTTTCAAGAAGCTAGCACAAACCGTGTTTGATTTAGAGTTCTAACTACACCTATCCATATATGAGAAAACAGAGTGAAACGTAAAAATTGAAACTGTTACTGCAAACGAATGCTTCAATCTAGAAGAACGAACGTTGGGCAACCAAGTGGGATTGTTGTAGTGATCACTACCTGAAAGTATCATGAAGATTGGATGAAAAAATGTATGCTGAGATTTCAGGACTTTTGTAGTTTTTTGGAAGATTGGAAACCCCTTTCAATGAAGGTGTTTTTAGCCCATCTCTGCTTAGGGCTACATCAAGAGGAAACAAACCATAGAGATAGAACTTAGAACTACTTCATTCTGTGAAGTTTCAAGAACCTAGCACAAACCGTGTTTGATTTACAGTTCCAACTACATCTATCCATATAGGAGAAATCAGAGTGAAACCTAACAATCGAAACTGTTAGTGCAAACGAATGCTTCAACCTAGAAGTACGAAACTTGGGCAGCCAAGTGAGATTGTTGTAGTGATGATTACCTGAATGTATTGTGAAGATTGGATGAAAAAATATATGCTGAGAATTCAGGAGACTCATGGTTTTTTGGAAGCTTGGAAGACCTTTTCAATGAATGTTTGTGCCCGCCAGGCTCTGCTTAGGGCTACATCAACTGAAAACAAACAATAGCGATAGAACATGGAACTACTTCATTGTGTCAAGTTTCGAGAAGCTAGCACAAACCGTGTTTGATTTAGAGTTCTAACTACACCTATCCATATATGAGAAAACAGAGTGAAACCTAAAAATTGAAACTGTTACTGCAAACGAATGCTTCAACCTAGAAGAACGAACGTTGGGCAACCAAGTGGGATTGTTGTAGTGATCATTACCTGAAAGTATCACGAAGTTTGGATGAAAAAATGTATGCTGAGATTTCAGGACTTTTGTAGTTTTTTGGGAGATTGGAAACCCCTTTCAATGAAGGTGTTTTTAGCCCATCTCTACTTAGGGCTACATCAAGAGGAAACAAACCATAGAGATAGCACTTAGAACTACTTCATTCTGTGATGTTTCAAGAAGCTAGCACAAACCGTGTTTGATTTAGAGCGCCAACTACATCTATCCATATATTAGAAAACAGAGTGAAACCTAACAATCGAAACTGTTAGTGCAAAAGATGCTTCAACCTGGAATTACAAAACTTGGGCAGCCAAGTGAGATTGTTGTAGTGATCATTACATGAAAGTATTGTGAAGATTGGATGAAAAAATATATGCTGAGAATTCAGGAGACTCATGGTTTTTTGGAATCTTGGAAGACCTTTTCAATGAAAGTTGTGCCCGCCAGGCCCTGCTTAGGGCTACATCAAGCGGAAACACACCATAGAGATAGAACATGGAACTACTTCATTGTGTCAAGTTTTGAGAAGCTAGCACAAACCGTGTTTGATTTAGACTTTTAACTACACCTATCCATATATGAGAAAACAGAGTGAAACATGAAAATTGAAACTGTTACTGAAAACGAATGCTTCAACCCAGAAGAACGAAAGTTGGGCAGCCAAGTGGGATTGTTGTAGTGACCATTACCTGAAAGTATCATGAAGATTGGATGAAAAAATATATGCTGAGATTTCAGGAGTTTTGTAGGTTTTTGGAAGATTGGAAACCCATTTCAATGAAGGTGTTTTTTGCCCATCTCTGCTTAGGGCTACATCAAGAGGAAACAAACCATAGAGATAGAACTTAGAACTACTTCATTCTGTGAAGTTTCAAGCAGCTAGCACAAACCGTGTTTGATGTAGAGTTCCAACTACATCTATCCATATAGGAGAAAACAGAGTGGAACCTAACAATCGAAACTGTTAGTGCAAACGATGCTTCAACCTAGAATTACGAAACTTGGGCAGCCAAGTGAGATTGTTGTAGTGATGATTACCTGAAAGTATTGTGAAGATTGGATGAAAAAACATATGCTGAGAATTCAGGAGACTCATGGTTTTTTGGAAACTTGGAGGACCTTTTCAATGAAGGTGTGTGCCCGCCAGTGTCTGCTTAGGGCTTAATCAAGCGGAAACAGACCATAGAGATAGAACATGGAACTACTCCATTGTGTCAAGTTTCAAGAAGCTAGCACAAACCGTGTTTGATTTAGAGTTCTAACTACACCTATCCATATATGAGAAAACAGAGTGAAACGTAAAAATTGAAACTGTTACTGCAAACGAATGCTTCAACCTAGAAGAACGAATGTTGGGCAACCAAGTGGGATTGTTGTAGTGATCACTACCTGAAAGTATCATGAAGATTGGATGAAAAAATGTATGCTTCGATTTCAGGACTTTTGTAGTTTTTTGGAAGATTGGAAACCCCTTTCAATGAAGGTGTTTTTCGCCCATCTCTGCTTAGGGCTACATCAAGAGGATACAAACCGTAGAGATAGCACTTAGAACTACTTCATTCTGTGAAGTTTCAAGAAGCTAGCACAAACCGTGTTTGATTTAGATTTCCAACTACATCTATCCATATAGGAGAAAACGGAGTGAAACCTAACAATCGAAACTGTTAGTGCAAAGGATGCTTCAACCTAGAATTACAAAACTTGGGCAGCCAAGTGAGATTTTTGTAGTGATCATTACCTGAAAGTATTGTGAAGATTGGATGAAAAAATATATGCTGAGAATTCAGGAGTCTCATGGTTTTTTGGAATCTTGGAAGACCTTTTCAATGAAAGTTTGTGCCCGCCAGGCTCTGCTTAGGGCTACATCAAGCGGAAACAAACCATAGAGATAGAACATGGAACTACTTCATTGTGTCAAGTTTCGAGAAGCTAGCACAAACCGTGTGTGATTTAGAGTTCTAACTACACCTATCCATATATGAGAAAACAGAGAGAAACCTAAAAATTGAAACTGTTAATGCAAACGAATGCTTCAACCTAGAAGAACGAACGTTGGGCAACCAAGTGGGATTGTTGTATTGATCACTACCTGAAGTTATCATGAAGTTTGGATGAAAAAATGTATGCTGAGTTTTCAGGACTTTTGTAGATTTTTGGAAGATTGGAAACCCCTTTCAATGAAGGTGTTTTTAGCCCATCTCTGCTTAGGGTTACATCAAGAGGAAACAAACCATAGAGATAGAACTTAGAACTACTTCATTCTGTGAAGTTTCAAGAAGCTAGCAGAAACCGTGTTTGATTTACAGTTCCAACTACATCTATCAATATAGGAGAAATCAGAGTGAAACCTAAAAATCGAAACTGTTCGTGCAAACGAATGCTTCAACCTAGAAGTACGAAACTTGGGCAGCCAAGTGAGATTGTTGTAGTGATGATTACCTGAATGTATTGTGAAGATTGGATGAAAAAATATATGCTGAGAATTCAGGAGACTCATGGTTTTTTGGAAGCTTGGAAGACCTTTTCAATGAAATTTTGTGCCCGCCAGGCTCTGCTTAGGGCTACATCAAGTGAAAACAAACAATAGCGATAGAACATGGAACTACTTCATTGTGCCAAGTTTCGAGAAGCTGGCACAAACCGTGTTTGATTTAGAGTTCTAACTACACCTATCCATATATGAGAAAACAGAGTGAAACGTAAAAATTGAAACTGTTACTGCAAACGAATGCTTCAACCTAGAAGAACGAACGTTGGGCAACCAAGTGGGATTGTTGTAGTGATCATTACCTGAAAGTATCACGAAGTTTGGATGAAAAAATGTATGCTGAGATTTCAGGACTTTTGTAGTTTTTTGGAAGATTTTAAACCCCTTAAAATGAAGGTGTTTTTAGCCCATCTCTGCTTAGGGCTACATCAAGAGGAAACAAACCATAGAGATAGAACTTAGAACTACTTCATTCTGTGAATTTTCAAGAAGCTAGCACAAACCGTGTTTGATTTACAATTCCAACTGCATCTATCCATATAGGAGAAATCAGAGTGAAACCTAAAAATCGAAACTCTTAGTGCAAACGAATGCTTCAACCTAGAAGTACGAAACTTGGGCAGCCAAGTGAGATTGTTGTAGTGATGATTACCTGAATGTATTGTGAAGATTGGATGAAAAAATATATGCTGAGAATTCAGGAGACTCATGGTTTTTTGGAAGCTTGGAAGACCTTTTCAATGAAATTTTGTGCCCGCCAGGCTCTGCTTAGGGCTACATCAAGTGAAAACAAACAATAGCGATAGAACATGGAACTACTTCATTGTGTCAAGTTTCGAGAAGCTAGCACAAACCGTGTGTGATTTAGAGTTCTAACTACACCTATCCATATATGAGAAAACAGAGTGAAACGTAAAAATTGAAACTGTTACTGCAAACGAATGCTTCAACCTAGAAGAACGAACGTTGGGCAACCAAGTGGGATTGTTGTAGTGATCATTACCTGAAAGTAACACGAAGTTTGGATGAAAAAATATATGCTGAGATTTCAGGACTTTTGTAGTTTTTTGGAAGATTGGAAACCCCTTTCAATGAAGGTGTTTTTAGCCCATCTCTGCTTAGGGCTACATCAAGAGGAAACAAACCATAGAGATAGAACTTAGAACTACTTCATTCTGTGAAGTTTCAAGAAGCTAGCACAAACCGTGTTTGATTTAGAGTGCCAACTACATCTATCCATATAGGAGAAAACAGAGTGAAACATAACAATCGAAACTTTTAGTGCAAAGGATGCTTCAACCTAGAATTACAAAACTTGGGCAGCCAAGTGAGATTGTTGTAGTGATCATTACATGAAAGTATTGTGAAGATTGGATGAAAAAATATATGCTGAGAATTCAGGAGACTCATGGTTTTTTGGAATCTTGGAAGACCTTTTCAATGAAAGTTTGTGCCCGCCAGGCTCTGCTTAGTGCTACATCAAGCGGAAACAAACCATAGAGATAGAACATGGAACTACTTCATTGTGTCAAGTTTAGAGAAGCTAGCACAAACCGTGTGTGATTTAGAGTTCTAACTACACCTATCCATATATGAGAAAACAGAGTGAAACGTAAAAATTGAAACTGTTACTGCAAACGAATGCTTCAACCTAGAAGAACGAACGTTGGGCAACCAAGTGGGATTGTTGTAGTCATCATTACCTGAAAGTATCACGAAGTTTGGATGAAAAGATATATGCTGAGATTTCAGGACTTTTGTAGTTTTTTGGAAGATTGGAAACCCCTTTCAATGAAGGTGTTTTTAGCCCATCTCTGCTTAGGGCTACATCAAGAGGAAACAAACCATAGAGATAGAACTTAGAACTACTTCATTCTGTGAAGTTTCAAGAAGCTAGCACAAACCGTGTTTGATTTAGAGTGCCAACTACATCTATCCATATAGGAGAAAACAGTGAAACATAACAATCGAAACTTTTAGTGCAAAGGATGCTTCAACCTAGAATTACAAAACTTGGGCAGCCAAGTGAGATTGTTGTAGTGATCATTACATGAAAGTATTGTGAAGATTGGATGAAAAAATATATGCTGAGAATTCAGGAGACTCATGGTTTTTTGGAATCTTGGAAGACCTTTTCAATGAAAGTTTGTGCCCGCCAGGCTCTGCTTAGGGCTACATCAAGCGGAAACAAACAATAGAGATAGAACATGGAACTACTTCATTGTGTCAAGTTTCGAGAAGCTAGCACAAACCGTGTGTGATTTAGAGTTCTAACTACACCTATCCATATATGAGAAAACAGAGTGAAACGTAAAAATTGAAACTGTTACTGCAAACGAATGCTTCAACCTAGAAGAACGAAAGTTGGGCAACCAAGTGGGATTGTTGTAGTGATCATTACCTGAAATTATCATGAAGATTGGATGAAAAAATCTATGCTGAGATTTCAGGACTTTTGTAGTTTTTTGGAAGATTGGAAACCCCTTTCAATGAAGGTGTTTTTCACCCATCTCTGCTTAGGGCTACATCAAGAGGAAACAAACCATAGAGATAGCACTTAGAACTACTTCATTCTGTGATGTTTCAAGAAGCTAGCACAAACCGTGTTTGATTTAGAGTTCCAACTACATCTATCCATATAGGAGAAATCAGATTGAAACCTAAGAATCGAAACTGTTAGTGCAAACGAATGCTTCAACATAGAAGTACGAAACTTGGGCAGTCAAGTGAGATTGTTGTAGTGATGATTACCTGAAAGTATTGTGAAGATTGGATGAAAAAACATATGCTGAGAATTCAGGAGACTCATGGTTTTTTGGAAGCTTGGAGGACGTTTTCAATGAAGGTGTGTATCCGCCAGTGTCTGCTTAGGGCTTAATCAAGCGGAAACAGACCATAGAGATAGAACATGGAACTACTCCATTGTGTCAAGTTTCAAGAAGCTAGCACAAACCGTGTTTGATTTAGAGTTCTAACTACACCTATCCATATATGAGAAAACAGAGTGAAACGTAAAAATTGAAACTGTTACTGCAAACGAATGCTTCAACCTAGAAGAACGAACGTTGGGCAACCAAGTGGGATTGTTGTAGTGATCACTACCTGAAAGTATCATGAAGATTGGATGAAAAAATGTATGCTTCGATTTCAGTAATTTTGTAGTTTTTTGGAAGATTGGAAACCCCTTTCAATGAAGGTGTTTTTCGACCATCTCTGCTTAGGGCTACATCAAGAGGATACAAACCGTAGAGATAGCACTTAGAACTACTTCATTCTGTGAAGTTTCAAGAAGCTAGCACAAACCGTGTTTGATTTAGATTTCGAACTACATCTATCCATATAGGAGAAAACAGAGTGAAACCTAACAATCGAAAGTGTTAGTGCAAACGATGCTTCAAACTAGAATTACAAAACTTGGGCAGCCAAGTGGGATTGTTGTAGTGATCACTACCTGAAAGTATCATGAAGATTGGATGAAAAAATTTATGCTGATATTTCAGGACTTTAGTAGTTTTTTGGAAGATTGGAAACTTCTTTCAATGAAGGTGTTTTTAGCCCATCTCTGCTTTGGGCTACATCAAGAAGAAACAAAACATAGAGATAGCACTTAGAACTACTTCATTCTGTGATGTTTCAAGAAGCTAGCACAAACCGTGTTTGATTTACAGTTCCAACTACATCTATCCATATAGGAGAAATCAGAGTGAAACCTAACAATCGAAACTGTTAGTGCAAACGAATGCTTCAACCTAGAACTTCGAAACTTGGGCAGCAAGTGAGATTGTTGTAGTGATGATTACCTGAAAGTATTGTGAAGATTGGATGAAAAAATATGTGCTGAGAACTCAGGAGACTCATGGTTTTTTGGAAACTTGGAAGACCTTTTCAAAAAAAGGTGTTTTCCCGCCAGTCTCTGCTTAGGGCTTAATCAAGCGGAAACAAACCATACAGATAGAACATGGAACTACTTCATTGTGTCAAGTTTCAAGAAGCTAGCACAAACCGTGTTTGATTTAGAGTTCTAACTACACCTATCCATATATGAGAAAACAGAGTGAAACGTGAAAATTGACACTTTTACTGCAAACGAATGCTTCAACCTAGAAGAATGAAAGTTGGGCAACCAAGTTGGATTGTTGTAGTGATCACTACCTGAAAGTATCATGAAGATTGGATGAAAAAATGTATGCTGAGATTTCAGGACTTTTGTAGTTTTTTGGAAGATTGGAAACCCCTTTCAATGAAGGTGTTTTTAGCCCATCTCTGCTTAGGGCTACATCAAGAGGAAACAAACGATAGAGATAGAACTTAGAACTACTTCATTCTGTGAAGTTTCAAGAAGCTAGCACAAACCGTGTTTGATTTACAGTTCCAACTACATGTATCCATATAGGAGAAATCAGAGTGAAACCTAACAATCGAAACTGTTAGTGCAAACGAATGCTTCAACCTAGAAGTACGAAACTTGGGCAGACAAGTGAGATTGTTGTAGTGATGATTACCTGAATGTATTGTGAAATTGGATGAAAAAATATATGCTGAGAATTCAGGAGACTCATGGTTTTTTGGAAGCTTGGAAGACCTTTACAATGAAATTTTGTGCCCGCCAGGCTCTGCTTAGGGCTACATCAAGTGAAAACAAACAATAGCGATAGAACATGGAACTACTTCATTGTGCCAAGTTTAGAGAAGCTAGCACAAACCGTGTTTGATTTAGAGTTCTAACTACACCTATCCGTATATGTGAAAACAGAGTGAAACGTAAAAATTGAAACTGTTACTGCAAACGAATGCTTCAACCTAGAAGAACGAACGTTGGGCAACCAAGTGGGATTGTTGTAGTGATCATTACCTGAAAGTATCACGAAGTTTGGATGAAAAAATGTATGCTGAGATTTCAGGACTTTTGTAGTTTTTTGGAAGATTGGAAACCCCTTAAAATGAAGGTGTTTTTAGCCCATCTCTGCTTAGGGCTACATCAAGAGGAAACAAACCATATAGATAGAACTTTGAACTACTTCATTCTGTGAAGTTTCAAGAAGCTAGCACAAACCGTGTTTGATTTACAGTTCCAACTACATCTATCCATATAGGAGAAATCAGAGTGAAACCTAACAATCGAAACTGTTAGTGCAAACGAATGCTTCAACCTAGAAGTACGAAACTTGGGCAGCCAAGTGAGATTGTTGTAGTGATGATTACCTGAATGTATTGTGAAGATTGGATGAAAAAATATATGCTGAGAATTCAGGAGACTCATGGTTTTTTGGAAGCTTGGAAGACCTTTTCAATGAAATTTTGTGCCCGCCAGGCTCTGCTTAGGGCTACATCAAGTGAAAACAAACAATAGCGATAGAACATGGAACTACTTCATTGTGTCAAGTTTCGAGAAGCTAGCACAAACCGTGTTTGATTTAGAGTTCTAGCTACACCTATCCATATATGAGAAAACAGAGTGAAACGTAAAAATTGAAACTGTTACTGCAAACGAATGCGTCAACTTAGAAGAACGAACGTTGGGCAACCAAGTGGGATTGTTGTAGTGATCATTACCTGAAAGTATCACAAAGTTTGGATGAAAAAATATATGCTGAGATTCCAGGACTTTTGTAGTTTTTTGGAAGATTGGAAACCCCTTTCAATGAAGGTGTTTTTAGCCCATCTCTGCTTAGGGCTACATCAAGAGGAAACAAACCATAGAGATAGAACTTAGAACTACTTCATTCTGTGAAGTTTCAAGAAGCTAGCACAAACCATGTTTGATTTAGAGTGCCAACTACATCTATCCATATAGGAGAAAACAGAGTGAAACCTAACAATCGAAACTGTTAGTGCAAAGGATGCTTCAACCTAGAATTACAAAACTTGGGCAGCCAAGTGAGATTGTTGTAGTGATCATTACATGAAAGTATTGTGAAGATTGGATGAAAAAATATATGCTGATTATTCAGGAGACTCATGGTTTTTTGGAATCTTGGAAGACCTTTTCAATGAAAGTTTGTGCCCGCCAGGCTCTGCTTAGGGCTACATCAAGCGGAAACAAACCATAGAGATAGAACATGGAACTACTTCATTGTGTCAAGTTTCGAGAAGCTAGCACAAACCGTGTGTGATTTAGAGTTCTAACTACACCTATCCATATATGAGAAAACAGAGAGAAACCTAAAAATTGAAACTGTTACTGCAAACGAATGCTTCAACCTAGAAGAACGAACGTTGGGCAACCAAGTGGGATTGTTGTATTGATCACTACCTGAAGGTATCATGAAGATTGGATGAAAAAATGTATGCTGAGATTTCAGGACTTTTGTAGTTTTTTGGAAGATTGGAAACCCCTTTCAATGAAGGTGTTTTTAGCCCATCTCTGCTTAGGGCTACATCAAGAGGAAACAAACCATAGAGATAGGACTTAAAACTACTTCATTCTGTGATGTTTCAAGAAGCTAGCACAAACCGTGTTTGATTTAGAGTTCCAACTACATCTATCCATATAGGAGAAATCAGAGTGAAACCTAACAATCGAAACTGTTAGTGCAAACGATGCTTCAAACTAGAATTACAAAACTTGGGCAGCCAAGTGGGATTGTTGTAGTGATCACTACCTGAAAGTATCATGAAGATTGGATGAAAAAATTTATGCTGATATTTCAGGACTTTAGTAGTTTTTTGGAAGATTGGAAACTTCTTTCAATGAAGGTGTTTTTAGCCCATCTCTGCTTTGGGCTACATCAAGAAGAAACAAAACATAGAGATAGCACTTAGAACTACTTCATTCTGTGTGTTTCAAGAAGCTAGCACAAACCGTGTTTGATTTACAGTTCCAACTACATCTATCCATATAGGAGAAATCAGAGTGAAACCTAACAATCGAAACTGTTAGTGCAAACGAATGCTTCAACCTAGAACTACGAAACTTGGGCAGCCAAGTTAGATTGTTGTAGTGATGATTACCTGAAAGTATTGTGAAGATTGGATGAAAAAATATATGCTGAGAACTCAGGAGACTCATGGTTTTTGGAAACTTGGAAGACCTTTTCAAAAAAGGTGTTTTCCCGCCAGTCTCTGCTTAGGGGTTAATCAAGCGGAAACAAACCATACAGATAGAACATGGAACTACTTCATTGTGTCAAGTTTCCAGAAGCTAGCACAAACCGTGTTTGATTTAGAGTTCTAACTACACCTATCCATATATGAGAAAACAGAGTGAAACGTGAAAATTGACACTTTTACTGCAAACGAATGCTTCAACCTAGAAGAACGAAAGTTGGGCAACCAAGTGGGATTGTTGTAGTGATCACTACCTGAAAGTATAATGAAGATTGGATGAAAAAATGTATGCTGAGATTTCAGGACTTTTGTAGTTTTTTGGAAGATTGGAAACCCCTTTCAATGAAGGTGTTTTTAGCCCATCTCTGCTTAGGGCTACATCAAGAGGAAACAAACCATAGAGAAAGAACTTAGAACTACTTCATTCTGTGAAGTTTCAAGAAGCTAGCACAAACCGTGTTTGATTTACAGTTCCAACTACATCTATCCATATAGGAGAAATCAGAGTGAAACCTAACAATCGAAACTGTTAGTGCAAACGAATGCTTCAACCTAGAAGTACGAAACTTGGGCAGCCAAGTGAGATTGTTGTAGTGATGATTACCTGAATGTATTGTGAAGATTGGATGAAAAAATATATGCTGAGAATTCAGGAGACTCATGGTTTTTTTGAAGCTTGGAAGACCTTTTCAATGAAATTTTGTGCCCGCCAGGCTCTGCTTAGGGCTACATCAAGTGAAAACAAACAATAGCGATAGAACATGGAACTACTTCATTGTGCCAAGTTTCGAGAAGCTAGCACAAACCGTGTTTGATTTAGAGTTCTAACTACACCTATCCATATATGAGAAAACAGAGTGAAACGTAAAAATTGAAACTGTTACTGCAAACGAATGCTTCAACCTAGAAGAACGAACGTTGGGCAACCAAGTGGGATTGTTGTAGTGATCATTAACTGAAAGTATCACGAAGTTTGGATGAAAAAATGTATGCTGAGTTTCAGGACTTTTGTAGTTTTTTGGAAGATTGGAAACCCCTTAAAATGAAGGTGTTTTTAGCCCATCTCTGCTTAGGGCTACATCAAGAGGAAACAAACCATAGAGATAGAACTTAGAACTACTTCATTCTGTGAAGTTTCAAGAAGCTAGCACAAACCGTGTTTGATTTACAGTTCCAACTACTTCTATCCATATAGGAGAAATCAGAGTGAAACCCAACAATCGAAACTGTTAGTGCAAACGAATGCTTCAACCTAGAAGTATGAAACTTGGGCAGCCAAGTGAGATTGTTGTAGTGATGATTACCTGAATGTATTGTGAAGATTGGATGAAAAAATATATGCTGAGAATTCAGGAGACTCATGGTTTTTTGGAAGCTTGGAAGACCTTTTCAATGAAATTTTGTGCCCGCCAGGCTCTGCTTAGGGCTACATCAAGTGAAAACAAACAATAGCGATAGAACATGGAACTACTTCATTGTGTCAAGTTTCGAGAAGCTAGCACAAACCGTGTTTGATTTAGAGTTCTAACTACACCTATCCATATATGAGAAAACAGAGTGAAACGTAAAAATTGAAACTGTTACTGCAAACGAATGCTTCAACCTAGAAGAACGAACGTTGGGCAACCAAGTGGGATTGTTGTAGTGATCATTACCTGAAAGTATCACAAAGTTTGGATGAAAAAATATATGCTGAGATTTCAGGACTTTTGTAGTTTTTTGGAAGATTGGAAACCCCTTTCAATGAAGGTGTTTTTAGCCCATCTCTGCTTAGGGCTACATCAAGAGGAAACAAACCATAGAGATAGAACTTAGAACTACTTCATTCTGTGAAGTTTCAAGAAGCTAGCACAAACCGTGTTTGATTTAGAGTGCCAACTACATCTATCCATATAGGAGAAAACAGAGTGAAACCTAACAATCGAAACTGTTAGTGCAAAGGATGCTTCAACCTAGAATTACAAAACTTGGGCAGCCAAGTGAGATTGTTGTAGTGATCATTACATGAAAGTATTGTGAAGATTGGATGAAAAAATATATGCTGAGAATTCAGGAGACTCATGGTTTTTTGGAATCTTGGAAGACCTTTTCAATGAAAGTTTGTGCCCGCCAGGCTCTGCTTAGTGCTACATCAAGCGGAAACAAACCATAGAGATAGAACATGGAACTACTTCATTGTGTCAAGTTTCGAGAAGCTAGCACAAACCGTGTTTGATTTAGAGTTCTAACTACACCTATCCATATATGAGAAAACAGAGTGAAACGTAAAAATTGAAACTGTTACTGCAAACGAATGCTTCAACCTAGAAGAACGAACGTTGGGCAACCAAGTGGGATTGTTGTAGTGATCATTACCTGAAAGTATCACAAAGTTTGGATGAAAAAATGTATGCTGAGATTTCAGGACTTTTGTAGTTCTTTGGAAGATTGGAAACCCCTTAAAATGAAGGTGTTTTTAGCCCATCTCTGCTTAGGGCTACATCAAGAGGAAACAAACCATAGAGATAGAACTTAGAACTACTTCATTCTGTGAAGTTTCAAGAAGCTAGCACAAACCGTGTTTGATTTACAGTTCCAACTACATCTATCCATATAGGAGAAATCAGAGTGAAACCTAACAATCGAAACTGTTAGTGCAAACGAATGCTTCAACCTAGAAGTACGAAACTTGGGCAGCCAAGTGAGATTGTTGTAGTGATGATTACCTGAATATATTGTGAAGATTGGATGAAAAAATAAATGCTGAGAATTCAGGAGACTCATGGTTTTTTGGAAGCTTGGAAGACCTTTTCAATGAAATTTTTTGCCCGCCAGGCTCTGCTTAGGGCTACAGCAAGTGAAAACAAACAATAGCGATAGAACATGGAACTACTTCATTGTGTCAAGTTTCGAGAAGCTAGCACAAACCGAGTTTGATTTAGAGTTCTAACTACACCTATCCATATATGAGAAAACAGAGTGAAACGTAAAAATTTAAACTGTTACTGCAAACGAATGCTTCAACCTAGAAGAACGAACGTTGGGCAACCAAGTGGGATTGTTGTAGTGATCATTACCTGAAAGTATCACAAAGTTTGGATGAAAAAATATATGCTGAGATTTCAGGACTTTTGTAGTTTTTTGGAAGATTGGAAACCCCTTTCAATGAAGGTGTTTTTAGCCCATCTCTGCTTAGGGCTACATCAAGAGGAAACAAACCATAGAGATAGAACTTAGAACTACTTCATTCTGTGAGGTTTCAAGAAGCTAGCACAAACCGTGTTTGATTTCCATTCCAACTACATCTATCCATATAGGAGAAATCAGAGTGAAACCTAACAATCGAAACTGTTAGTGCAAACGAATGCTTCAACCTAGAAGTACGAAACTTGGGCAGCCAAGTGAGATTGTTGTAGTGATGATTACCTGAAAGTATTGTGAAGATTGGATGAAAAAATATATGCTGAGGTTACAGGAGACTCATGGGTTTTGGAAGATTGGAAGACCTTTTCAATGAAGGTGTTTGCCCGCCAGTCTCTGTTTAGGGCTTAATCAAGCGGAAACAAACCATACAGATAGAACATGGAACTACTTCATTGTGTCAAGTTTCAAGAAGCTAGCACAAACCGTGTTTGATTTAGAGTTCTAACTACACCTATCCGTATATGAGAAAGCAGAGTGAAACTTGAAAATTGAAACTGTTACTGAAAACAAATGCTTCAACGTAGAAGAACGAAAGTTGGGCAGCCAAGTCGGATTGTTGTAGTGATCACTATCTGAAAGTATCATAAAGATTGGATGAAAAAATCTATGCTGATATATCAGGACTTTAGTAGTTTTTTGGAAGATTGGAAACCCCTTTCAATGAAGGTGTTTTTCGCCCATCTCTGCTTAGGGCTACATCAAGAGGATACAAACCGTAGAGATAGCACTTAGAACTACTTCATTCTGTGAAGTTTCAAGAAGCTAGCACAAACCGTGTTTGATTTAGAGTTCCAACTACATCTATCCATATAGGAGAAAACAGAGTGAAACCTAACAATCGAAACTGTTAGTGCAAACGAAGCTTCAAACTAGAATTACAAAACTTGGGCAGCCAAGTGGGTTTTTTGTGGTGATCACTACCTGAAAGTATCATGAAGATTGGATGAAAAAATTTATGCTGATATTTCAGGACTTTAGTAGTTTTTTGGAAGATTGGAAACTTCTTTCAATGAAGGTGTTTTTAGCCCATCTCTGCTTAGGGCTACATCAAGAGGAAACAACACATAGAGATAGCACTTAGAACTTCTTCATTCTGTGATGTTTCAAGAAGCTAGCACAAACCGTGTTTGATTTACAGTTCCAACTACATCTATTCATATAGGAGAAATCAGAGTGAAACCTAACAATCGAAACTGTTAGTGCAAACGAATGCTTCAACCTAGAACTACGAAACTTGGGCAGCCAAGTGAGATTGTTGTAGTGATGATTACCTGAAAGTATTGTGAAGATTGGATGAAAAAATATATGCTGAGAATTCAGGAGACTCATGGTTTTTTGGAAACTTGGAAGACCTTTTCAAAAAAGGTGTTTTCCCGCCAGTCTCTGCTTAGGGCTTAATCAAGCGGAAACAAACCATAGAGATAGAACATGGAACTACTTCATTGTGTCAAGTTTCAAGAAGCTAGCACAAACCGTGTTTGATTTAGAGTTCTAACTACACCTATCCATATATGAGAAAACAGAGTGAAACGTGAAAATTGAAACTGTTACTGCAAATGAATGCTTCAACCTAGAAGAACGAACGTTTGGCAACCAAGTGGGATTATTGTAGTGATCACTACCTGAAAGTATCATGAAGATTGGATGAAAAAATGTATGCTGAGATTTCAGGACTTTTGTAGTTTTTTGGAAGATTGGAAACCCCTTTCAATGAAGGTGTTTTTAGCCCATCTCTGCTTAGGGCTACATCAAGAGGAAACAAACCATAGAGATAGCACTTAGAACTACTTCATTCTGTGATGTTTCAAGAAGCCAGCACAAACCGTGTTTGATTTACAGTTCCAACTACATCTATCCATATAGAAGAAATCAGATTGAAACCTAACAATCAAAACTGTTAGTGCAAACGAATGCTTCAACCTAGAAGTACGAAACTTGGGCAGCCAAGTGAGATTGTAATAGTGATGATTACCTGAAAGTATTGTGAAGATTGGATGAAAAAATATATGCTGAGAATTCAGGAGATTCATGGTTTTTTGGAAGCTTGGAGGACCTTTTCAATGATGGTGTGTGCCCGCCAGTGTCTGCTTAGGGCTTAAACAAGCGGAAACAAACCATAGAGATAGAACATGGAACTACTTCACTGTGTCAAGTTTCAAGAAGCTAGCACTAACCGTGTTTGATTTAGAGTTCTAACTACACCTATCCATATATGAGAAAACAGAGTGAAACGTAAAAATTGAAACTGTTACTGCAAACGAGTGCTTCAACCTAGAAGAACGAACGTTGGGCAACAAAGTGGGATTGTTGTAGTGATCACTACCTGAAAGAATCATGAAGATTGGATGAAAAAATGTATGCTGAGATTTCAGGACTTTTGTAGTTTTTTGGAAGATTGGAAACCCCTTTCAATGAAGGTGTTTTTAGCCCATCTCTGCTTAGGGCTACATCAAGAGAAAACGAACCATAGAGATAGAACTTAGAACTACTTCATTCTGTGAAGTTTCAAGAAGCTAGCACAAACCGTGTTTGATTTACAGTTCCAACTACATCTATCCATATAGGAGAAATCAGAGTGAAACCTAACAATCGAAACTGTTAGTGCAAACGAATGCTTCAACCTAGAAGTACGAATCTTGGGCAGCCAAGTGAGATTGTTGTAGTGATGATTACCTGAATGTATTGTGAAGATTGGATGAAAAAATATATGCTGAGAATTCAGGAGACTCATGGTTTTTTGGAAGCTTGTGGAAGACCTTTTCAATGAAAGTTTGTGCCCGCCAGGCTCTGCTTAGGGCTACATCATGTGAAAACAAAGAATAGCGATAGAACATGGAACTACTTCGTTGTGTCAAGTTTCGAGAAGCTAGCACAAACGGTGTTTGATTTAGAGTTCTAACTACACCTATCCATATATGAGAAAACAGAGTGAAACGTAAAAATTGAAACTGTTACTGCAAACGAATGCTTCAACCTAGAAGAACGAACGTTGGGCAACCAAGTGGGATTGTTGTAGTGATCATTACCTGAAAGTATCATGAAGATTGGATGAAAAAATGTATGCTGAGATTTCAGGACTTTTGTAGTTTTTTGGAAGATTGGAAACCCTTTCAATGAAGGTGTTTTCACCCATCTCTGCTTAGGGCTACATCAAGAGGAAACAAACCATAGAGATAGAAATTAGAACTACTTCATTCTGTGAAGTTTCAAGAAGCTAGCACAAACCGTGTTTGATTTACAGTTCCAACTACATCTATCCATATAGGAGAAAACAGAGCGAAACCTAACAATCGAAACTGTTAGTGCAAATGAATGCTTAAAACTAGATGTACGAAACTTGGGCAGCCAAGTGAGATTGTTGTAGTGATGATTACCTGAATGTATTGTGAAGATTGGATGAAAAAATATATACTGAGAATTCAGGAGACTCATGGTTTTTTGGAAGCTTGGAGGACCTTTTCAATGAAGGTGTGTGCCCGCCAGTGTCTGCTTAGGGCTTAATCAAGCGGAAACAAACCATAGAGATAGAACATGGAACTACTTCATTGTGTCAAGTTTCAAGAAGCTACCACAAACCGTGTTTGCTTTAGAGTTCTAACTACACCTATCCATATATGAGAAAACAGAGTGAAACGTAAAAATTGAAACTGTTACTTCTAACAAATGCTTCAACCTTGAAGAACGAACGTTGGGCAACCAAGTGGGATTGTTGTAGTGATCACTACCTGAAAGTATCATGAAGATTGGATGAAAAAAGTTATGCTGAGATTTCAGGACTTTTGTAGTTTTTTGGAAGATTGGAAACCCCTTTCAATGAAGGTGTTTTTAGCCCATCTCTGCTTAGGGCTACATCAAGAGGAAACAAACCATAGAGATAGAACTTAGAACTACTTAATTCTGTGAAGTTTCAAGAAGCTAGCACAATCCGTGTTTGATTTACAGTTCCAACTACATCTATCCATATAGGAGAAATCAGAGTGAAACCTAACAATCGAAACTGTTAGTGCAAACGAATGCTTCAACCTAGACGTACGAAACATGGGCAGCCAAGTGAGATTGTTGTAGTGATCATTACATGAAAGTATTGTGAAGATTGGATGACAAAATATATGCTGATAATTCAGGAGACTCATGGTTTTTTGGCAGCTTGGAAGACCTTTTCAATGAAAGTTTGTGCCCGCCAGGCTCTGCTTAGGGCTACATCAAGTGGAAACAAACCATAGAGATAGAACATGGAACTACTTCATTGTGTCAAGTTTCGAGAAGCTAGCACAAACCGTGTTTTATTTAGACTTCTAACTACACCTATCCATATATGAGAAAACAGAGTGAAATGTGAAAATTGAAACTGTTACTGAAAACGAATGCTTCAACCCAGAAGAACTAAAGTTTGGCAGCCAAGTGGGATTGTTGTAGTGACCATTACCTGAAAGTATCATGAAGATAGGATGAAAAAATATATGCTGAGATTTCAGGAGTTATGTAGTTTTTTGGAAGATTGGAAACCCATTTCAATGAAGGTGTTTTTCGCCCATCTCTGCTTAGGGCTACATCAAGAGGAAACAAACCGTAGAGATAGCACTTAGAACTACTTCATTCTGTGAAGTTTCAAGAAGCTAGCACAAACCGTGTTTGATTTAGAGTTCCAACTACATCTATCTATATAGGAGAAAACAGAGTGAAACCTAACAATCGAAACTGTTAGTGCAAACGATGCTTCAACCTAGAATTACAAAACTTGGGCAGCCAAGTGGGTTTTTTGTGGTGATCACTACCTGAAAGTATCATGAAGATTGGATGAAAAAATTTATGCTGATATTTCAGGACTTTAGTAGTTTTTTGGAAGATTGGAAACTTCTTTCAATGAAGGTGTTTTTAGCCCATCTCTGCTTAGGGCTACATCAAGAGGAAACAACACATAGAGATAGCACTTAGAACTTCTTCATTCTGTGATGTTTCAAGAAGCTAGCACAAACCGTGTTTGATTTACAGTTCCAACTACATCTATTCATATAGGAGAAATCAGAGTGAAACCTAACAATCGAAACTGTTAGTGCAAACGAATGCTTCAACCTAGAACTACGAAACTTGGGCAGCCAAGTGAGATTGTTGTAGTGATGATTACCTGAAAGTATTGTGAAGATTGGATGAAAAAATATATGCTGAGAATTCAGGAGACTCATGGTTTTTTGGAAACTTGGAAGACCTTTTCAAAAAAGGTGTTTTCCCGCCAGTCTCTGCTTAGGGCTTAATCAAGCGGAAACAAACCATAGAGATAGAACATGGAACTACTTCATTGTGTCAAGTTTCAAGAAGCTAGCACAAACCGTGTTTGATTTAGAGTTCTAACTACACCTATCCATATATGAGAAAACAGAGTGAAACGTGAAAATTGAAACTGTTACTGCAAATGAATGCTTCAACCTAGAAGAACGAACGTTTGGCAACCAAGTGGGATTATTGTAGTGATCACTACCTGAAAGTATCATGAAGATTGGATGAAAAAATGTATGCTGAGATTTCAGGACTTTTGTAGTTTTTTGGAAGATTGGAAACCCCTTTCAATGAAGGTGTTTTTAGCCCATCTCTGCTTAGGGCTACATCAAGAGGAAACAAACCATAGAGATAGCACTTAGAACTACTTCATTCTGTGATGTTTCAAGAAGCCAGCACAAACCGTGTTTGATTTACAGTTCCAACTACATCTATCCATATAGAAGAAATCAGATTGAAACCTAACAATCAAAACTGTTAGTGCAAACGAATGCTTCAACCTAGAAGTACGAAACTTGGGCAGCCAAGTGAGATTGTAATAGTGATGATTACCTGAAAGTATTGTGAAGATTGGATGAAAAAATATATGCTGAGAATTCAGGAGATTCATGGTTTTTTGGAAGCTTGGAGGACCTTTTCAATGATGGTGTGTGCCCGCCAGTGTCTGCTTAGGGCTTAAACAAGCGGAAACAAACCATAGAGATAGAACATGGAACTACTTCACTGTGTCAAGTTTCAAGAAGCTAGCACTAACCGTGTTTGATTTAGAGTTCTAACTACACCTATCCATATATGAGAAAACAGAGTGAAACGTAAAATTGAAACTGTTACTGCAAACGAGTGCTTCAACCTAGAAGAACGAACGTTGGGCAACAAAGTGGGATTGTTGTAGTGATCACTACCTGAAAGAATCATGAAGATTGGATGAAAAAATGTATGCTGAGATTTCAGGACTTTTGTAGTTTTTTGGAAGATTGGAAACCCCTTTCAATGAAGGTGTTTTTAGCCCATCTCTGCTTAGGGCTACATCAAGAGAAAACGAACCATAGAGATAGAACTTAGAACTACTTCATTCTGTGAAGTTTCAAGAAGCTAGCACAAACCGTGTTTGATTTACAGTTCCAACTACATCTATCCATATAGGAGAAATCAGAGTGAAACCTAACAATCGAAACTGTTAGTGCAAACGAATGCTTCAACCTAGAAGTACGAATCTTGGGCAGCCAAGTGAGATTGTTGTAGTGATGATTACCTGAATGTATTGTGAAGATTGGATGAAAAAATATATGCTGAGAATTCAGGAGACTCATGGTTTTTTGGAAGCTTGGAAGACCTTTTCAATGAAAGTTTGTGCCCGCCAGGCTCTGCTTAGGGCTACATCATGTGAAAACAAAGAATAGCGATAGAACATGGAACTACTTCGTTGTGTCAAGTTTCGAGAAGCTAGCACAAACGGTGTTTGATTTAGAGTTCTAACTACACCTATCCATATATGAGAAAACAGAGTGAAACGTAAAAATTGAAACTGTTACTGCAAACGAATGCTTCAACCTAGAAGAACGAACGTTGGGCAACCAAGTGGGATTGTTGTAGTGATCATTACCTGAAAGTATCATGAAGATTGGATGAAAAAATGTATGCTGAGACTTCAGGACTTTTGTAGTTTTTTGGAAGATTGGAAACCCCTTTCAATGAAGGTGTTTTTCACCCATCTCTGCTTAGGGCTACATCAAGAGGAAACAAACCATAGAGATAGAACTTAGAACTACTTCATTCTGTGAAGTTTCAAGAAGCTAGCACAAACCGTGTTTGATTTACAGTTCCAACTACATCTATCCATATAGGAGAAAACAGAGCGAAACCTAACAATCGAAACTGTTAGTGCAAATGAATGCTTAAAACTAGATGTACGAAACTTGGGCAGCCAAGTGAGATTGTTGTAGTGATGATTACCTGAATGTATTGTGAAGATTGGATGAAAAAATATATACTGAGAATTCAGGAGACTCATGGTTTTTTGGAAGCTTGGAGGACCTTTTCAATGAAGGTGTGTGCCCGCCAGTGTCTGCTTAGGGCTTAATCAAGCGGAAACAAACCATAGAGATAGAACATGGAACTACTTCATTGTGTCAAGTTTCAAGAAGCTACCACAAACCGTGTTTGCTTTAGAGTTCTAACTACACCTATCCATATATGAGAAAACAGAGTGAAACGTAAAAATTGAAACTGTTACTTCTAACAAATGCTTCAACCTTGAAGAACGAACGTTGGGCAACCAAGTGGGATTGTTGTAGTGATCACTACCTGAAAGTATCATGAAGATTGGATGAAAAAATGTATGCTGAGATTTCAGGACTTTTGTAGTTTTTTGGAAGATTGGAAACCCCTTTCAATGAAGGTGTTTTTAGCCCATCTCTGCTTAGGGCTACATCAAGAGGAAACAAACCATAGAGATAGAACTTAGAACTACTTAATTCTGTGAAGTTTCAAGAAGCTAGCACAATCCGTGTTTGATTTACAGTTCCAACTACATCTATCCATATAGGAGAAATCAGAGTGAAACCTAACAATCGAAACTGTTAGTGCAAACGAATGCTTCAACCTAGACGTACGAAACATGGGCAGCCAAGTGAGATTGTTGTAGTGATCATTACATGAAAGTATTGTGAAGATTGGATGACAAAATATATGCTGATAATTCAGGAGACTCATGGTTTTTTGGCAGCTTGGAAGACCTTTTCAATGAAAGTTTGTGCCCGCCAGGCTCTGCTTAGGGCTACATCAAGTGGAAACAAACCATAGAGATAGAACATGGAACTACTTCATTGTGTCAAGTTTCGAGAAGCTAGCACAAACCGTGTTTTATTTAGACTTCTAACTACACCTATCCATATATGAGAAAACAGAGTGAAATGTGAAAATTGAAACTGTTACTGAAAACGAATGCTTCAACCCAGAAGAACTAAAGTTTGGCAGCCAAGTGGGATTGTTGTAGTGACCATTACCTGAAAGTATCATGAAGATAGGATGAAAAAATATATGCTGAGATTTCAGGAGTTATGTAGTTTTTTGGAAGATTGGAAACCCATTTCAATGAAGGTGTTTTTCGCCCATCTCTGCTTAGGGCTACATCAAGAGGAAACAAACCGTAGAGATAGCACTTAGAACTACTTCATTCTGTGAAGTTTCAAGAAGCTAGCACAAACCGTGTTTGATTTAGAGTTCCAACTACATCTATCTATATAGGAGAAAACAGAGTGAAACCTAACAATCGAAACTGTTAGTGCAAACGATGCTTCAACCTAGAATTACAAAACTTGGGCAGCCAAGTGAGGTTGTTGTAGTGATCATTACCTGAAAGTATTTTGAAGATTGGATGAAAAAATATATGCTGAGAATTGAGGAGACTCATGGTTTTTTGGAAGCTTGGAAGACATTTTCAATGAAAGTGTTTTTCCGCAAGTCTCTGTTTAGGGCTTAATCAAGCGGATACAATCCATACAGATGGAACATGGACCTACTTCATTGTGTCAAGTTTCAAGAAGCTAGCACAAACCGTGTTTGATTTAGAGTTCTAACTACACCTATCCGTATATGAGAAAACAGAGTGAAACGTGAAAAATTGAAACTGTTTCTGAAAACAAATGCTTCAACCTAATAGAACGAAAGTTGGGCAGCCAAGTGGGATTGTTGTGGTGATCACTACCTGAACGTATCATGAAGATTGGATGAAAAAATTTATGCTCATATTTCAGGACTTTTGTAGTTTTTTGGAAGATTGGAAACCCCTTTCAATTAAGGTGTTTTTTGCCCATCTCTGCTTAGGGCTACATCAAGAGGAAACAAACCATAGAGATAGAACTTAGAATTACTTCATTCTGTTAAGTTTCAACAAGCTACCACAAACCGTGTGTGATTTAGAGTTCCAACTACATCTATCCATATAGGAGAAAACAGAGTGAAACCTAACAATCGAAACTGTTAGTGCAAACGAATGATTCAACCTAGAATTACAAAACGTGGGCAGCCAAGTGTGATTGTTGTAGTGATGATTACCTGAAAGTATTGTGAAGATTGGATGAAAAAATATATGCTGAGAATTCAGGAGACTCATGGATTTTTGGAAGTTTGGAAGACCTTTTCAATGAAGGTGTTTGCCCGCCAGTCTCTGCTTAGGGCTTAATCATGCGGAAACAAACCATAGAGATAGAACATGGAACTACTTCATTGTGTCAAGTTTCAAGAAGCTAGCACAAACCGTGTTTGATTTAGAGTTCTAACTAGACCTATCCATATATGAGAAAACAGAGTGAAACGTGAAAATTGAAACTGTTACTGCAAACGAATGCTTCAACCTAGAAGAACGAAAGTTGGGCAGCCAAGTGGGATTGTTGTAGTGATCACTACCTGAAAGTATCATGAAGATTGAATGAAAAAATGTATGCTGAGATTTCAGGAATTTTGTAGTTTTTTGGAAGATTGGAAACCCCTTTCAATGAAGGTGTTTTTCGCCCATCTCTGCTTAGGGCTACATGAAGAGGATACAAACCGTAGAGATAGCACTTAGAACTACTTCATTCTGTGAAATTTCAAGAAGCTAGCACAAACCGTGTTTGATTTAGAGTTCCAACTACATCTATCCATATAGGAGAAAACAGAGTGAAACCTAACAATCGAAACTGTTAGTGCAAACGATGCTTCAAAGTAGAATTACAAAACTTGGGCAGCCAAGTGGGATTGTTGTAGTGATCACTACGTGAAAGTATCATGAAGATTGGATGAAAAAATTTATGCTGATATTTCAGGACTTTAGTAGTTTTTTGGAAGATTGGAAACTTCTTTCAATGAAGGTGTTTTTAGCCCATCTCTGCTAGGGCTACAAAAAGAGGAAACAAAACATAGAGATAGCACTTAGAACTACTTCATTCTGTGATGTTTCAAGAAGCTAGCACAAACCGTGTTTGATTTACAGTTCCAACTACATCTATCCATATAGGAGAAATCAGAGTGAAACCTAACAATCGAAACTGTTAGTGCAAACGAATGCTTCAACCTAGAACTACGAAACTTGGGCAGCCAAGTGAGATTGTTGTAGTGATGATTACCTGAAAGTATTGTGAAGATTGGATGAAAAAATATATGCTGAGAATTCAGGAGACTCATGGTTTTTTGGAAACTTGGAAGACCTTTTCAAAAATGGTGTTTTCCCGCCAGTCTCTGCTTAGGGCTTAATCAACCGGAAACAAACCATAGAGATAGAACATGGAACTACTTCATTGTGTCAAGTTTCAGGAAGCTAGCACAAACCGTGTTTGATTTAGAGTTCTAACTACACCTATCCGTATATGAGAAAACAGAGTGAAACGTGAAAATTGAAACTGTTACTGCAAACGAATGCTTCAACCTAGAAGAACGAACGTTGGGCAACCAAGTGGGATTATTGTAGTGATCACTACCTGAAAGTATCATGAAGATTGGATGAAAAAATGTATGCTGAGATTTCAGGACTTTTGTAGTTTTTTGGAAGATTGGAAACCCCTTTCAATGAAGGTGTTTTTAGCCCATCTCTGCTTAGGGCTACATCAAGAGGAAACAAACCATAGAGATAGAACTTAGAACTACTTCATTCTGTGAAGTTTCAAGAAGCTAGCACAAACCGTGTTTGATTTACAGTTCCAACTACATCTATCCATATAGAAGAAATCAGATTGAAACCTAACAATCAAAACTGTTAGTGCAAACGAATGCTTCAACCTAGAAGTACGAAACTTGGGCAGCCAAGTGAGATTGTAATAGTGATGATTACCTGAAAGTATTGTGAAGATTGGATGAAAAAATATATGCTGAGAATTCAGGAGATTCATGGTTTTTTGGAAGCTTGGAGGACCTTTTCAATGATGGTGTGTGCCCGCCAGTGTCTGCTTAGGGCTTAAACAAGCGGAAACAAACCATAGAGATAGAACATGGAACTACTTCACTGTGTCAAGTTTCAAGAAGCTAGCACTAACCGTGTTTGATTTAGAGTTCTAACTACACCTATCCATATATGAGAAAACAGAGTGAAACGTAAAAATTGAAACTGTTACTGCAAACGAGTGCTTCAACCTAGAAGAACGAACGTTGGGCAACAAAGTGGGATTGTTGTAGTGATCACTACCTGAAAGAATCATGAAGATTGGATGAAAAAATGTATGCTGAGATTTGAGGAGTTTTGAAGTTTTTTGGAAGATTGGAAACCCCTTTCAATGAAGGTGTTTTTCGCCCATCTCTGCTTAGGGCTCAATCAAACGGAAACAAACCATAGAGATAGAACACGGAACTACTTCATTGTGTCAAGTTTCAAGAAGCTAGCACAAACCGTGTTTGATTTAGAGTTCTAACTACACCTATCCATATATGAGAAAACAGAGTGAAACGTGTAAATTGAAACTGTTACTGAAAACGAATGCTTCAACCTAGAATAACGAAATTTGGGCAACCAAGTGGGATTGTTGTAGTGATCATTACCTGAAAGTATCATGAAGATTGGATAAAAAAATGTATGCTGAGATTTCAGGACTTTTGTAGTTTTTTGGAAGATTGGAAACCCCTTTCAATGAAGGTGTTTTTCGCCCATCTCTGCTTAGGGCTACATCAAGAGGAAACAAACCATAGAGATAGCACTTAGAACTACTTCATTCTGTGAAGTTTCAAGAATCTAGCACAAACCGTGTTTGATTTACAGTTCCAACTACATCAATCCATAAAGGAGAAATCAGAGTGAAACCTAACAATCGAAACTTTTAGTGCAAACGAATGCTTCAACCTAGAAGTACGAAACTTGGGCAGCCAAGTGAGATTGTTGTAGTGATGATTACCTGACGGTATTGTGAAGATTGGATGAAAAAATATATGCTCAGAATTCAGGAGACTCATGGTTTTTTGGAAGTTTGGAGGACCTTTTCAATGAAGGTGTGTTCCCGCCAGTTTCTGCTTAGGGCTTAATCAAGCGGAAACAAACCATAGAGATAGAACATGGAACTACTTCATTGTGTCAAGTTTCAAGAAGCTAGCACAAACCGCGCTTGATTTAGAGTGCTAACTACACCTATCTATATATGAGAAAACAGAGTGAAACGTGAAAATTGAAACTGTTACTGAAAACGAATGCTTCAACCTAGAAGAACCGAATTTGGGCAGCCAAGTGGGATTTTTGTAGTGATAATTACCTGAAAGTATCATGAAGATTGGATGAAAAAATATATGCTGATATTTCAGGAATTTTGTAGTTTTTTGGAAGATTGGAAACCCCTTTCAATGAAGGTGTTTTTAGCCCATCTCTGCTTAGGGCTACATCAAGAGAAAACAAACCATAGAGATAGAACTTAGAACTACTTCATTCTGTGAAGTTTCAAGAAACTAGCACAAACCGTGTTTGATTTACAGTTCCAACTACATCTATCCATATAGGAGAAAACAGAGTGAAACCTAACAATCGAAACTGTTAGTGCAAACGATGCTTCAACCTAGAATTACAAATCTTGGGCAGCCAATTTAGATTGTTGTAGTGATCATTACCTGAAAGTATTGTGAAGATTGGATGAAAAAATATATGCTGAGAATTCAGGAGACTCATGGTTTTGTGGAAGCTTGGAAGACCTTTTCAATGAAGGTGTTTGCCCGCCAGTCTCTGCTTAGGACTACATCAAGCGGAAACAAACCATAGAGACAGAACATGGAACTACTTCATTGTGTCAAGTTTCAAAAAGCTACCACAAACCGTGATTGATTTAGAGTTCTAAGTGCACCTATCCGTATATGAGAAAACAGAGTGAAACGTGAAAATTGAAACTGTTACTGCAAATGAATGCTTTAACCCAGAAGAACGAAAGTTGGGCAGCTTGTGGGATTGTTGTAGTGACCATTACCTGAAAGTATCATGAAGATTGGATGAAAAAATATATGCTGATATTTCAGGACTTTTGTACTTTTTTGGAAGATTGGAAACCCCTTTCAATGAAGGTGTTTTTCGCCCATCTCTGCTTAGGGCTACATCAAGTGGAAACAAACCGTAGAGATAGCACTTAGAACTACTTCATTCTGTGAAGTTTCAAGAAGCTAGCACAAACCGTGTTTGATTTAGAGTTCCGACTACATCTATCCATATAGGAGAAAACAGAGTGAAACCTAACAATCGAAACTGTTATTGCAAACGATGCTTCAACCTAGAATTACAAAACTTGGGCAGCCAAGTGAGATTGTTGTAGTGATGATTACCTGAAAGTATTGTGAAGATTGGATGAAAAAATATATTCTGAGAATTCAGGAGACTCATGGTTTTTTGGAAGCTTGGAAGACCTTTTCTATGAAAGTTTGTGCCCGCCAGGCTCTGCTTAGGGCTACATCAAGCGGAAACAAACCATAGAGATAGAACATGGAACTACTTCATTGTGTCAAGTTTCGAAAAGCTAGCACAAACCATGTTTGATTTAGAGTTCTAACTACACCTATGCATATATGAGAAAACAGAGTGAAACGTAAAAATTGAAACTGTTACTGCAAACGAATGATTCAACCTAGAAGAACGAACGTTGGGCAGCCAAGTGGGATTGTTGTAGTGATCATTACCTGAAATTATCATGAAGATTGGATGAAAAAATATATGCTGAGATTTCAGGACTTTTGTAGTTTTTTGGAAGATTGGAAACCCGTTTCAATGAAGGTGTTTTTCGCCCATCTCTGCTTAGGGCTACATCAAGAGAAAACAACCCGTAGAGATAGCACTTAGAACTACTTCATTCTGTGAAGTTTCAAGAAGCTAGCACAAACCGTGTTTGATTTAGAGTTCCAACTACACCTATCCATATAGGAGAAATCAGAGGGAAAACTGAAAATTGAAAATGTTACTGCAAATGAATGAGTCAACCTAGAAGAACGAAATTTGGTTAGCAAAGTAGGATTGTTGTAGTGATCATTACCTGAAAGTATCATGAAGTTAGGATGAAAAAATATATGCTGAGATTTGAGGACATTTGTAGTTTTTTGGAAGATTGGAAACCCCTTTCAATGAAGGTGTATTTCGGCCATCTCTGCTTGGGACTACATCAAGAGGAAACAAACCATAGAGATAGCACTTACAACTACTTCATTCTGTGAAGTTTCAAGAAGCTAGCACAAACCGTGTTTGATTTAGAGTTCCAACTACATCTATCCATATAGGAGAAATCAGAGTGAAACCTAACAATCGAAACTGTTAGTGCAAACGAATGCTTCAACCTAGTAGTACGAAACTTGGGCAGCCAAGTGAGATTGTTGTAGTGATGATTACCTGAAAGTATTGTGAAGATTGGATGAATAAATATGTGCTGAGAATTCAGGAGACTCATGGTTTTTTGAAAGCTTGGAAGACCTTTTCAATGAAAGTTTGTGCCCACCAGGCTCTGCTTAGGGCTACATCAAGCGGAAACAAAACATAAAGATAAAACATGGAACTATTTCATTGTGTCAAGTTTCGAGAAGCTAGCACAAACTGTGTTTGATTTACAGTTCTAACTACACCTATCCATATATGAGAAAACAGAGTGAAACGTGAAAATTGAAACTGTTACTGCAAACGAATGCTTCAACCTACAAGAACGAAAGTTGGGCAGCCAAGTTGGATGGTTGTAGTGGTCACTACCTGAATGTATCATGAAGATTGGATGAAAAAATATATGCTGAGATTTCACACTTTAGTAGTTTTTTGGAAGATTGGAAACCCCTTTCAATGAAAGTGTTTTTCGCCCAACTCTCTTTACGGCTACATCAAGAGGAAACAAACCATAGAGATAGAACTTAGAACTACGTCATTCTGTGAAGTTTCAAGAAGCTAGCACAAAGCGTGTTTGATTTACAGTTCCAACTACATCTATCCATATAGGAGAAAACAGTGAAACCTATCAATCGAAACTGTTAGTGCAAAGGAATACTTCAACCTAGAAGTACGAAACTTGGGCAGCCAAGTGAGATTGTTGTAGTGATGATTACCTGATTGTATTGTGAAGATTGGATGAAAAAATATATGCTGAGAATTCAGGAGACTGATGGTTTTTTTGGAAGCTGGGAGGACCTTTTCAATGAAGGTGTGTGCCCGCCAGTGTCTGCTTAGGGCTTAATCAAGCTGAAACAAACCATAGAGATAGAACATGGAACTACTTCATTGTGTCAAGTTTCAAGAAGCTAGCACAAACCGTGTTTGATTTAGAGTTCTAAATACACCTATCTATATATGAGAAAACAGAGTGAAACGTGAAAATTGAAACTGTTACTGAAAACGAATGCTTCAACCTAGAAGAACGAAAGTTGGGTAGCGAAGTAAGATTGTTGTTGTGATCATTACCTGAAAGTATCATGAAGATTGGATGAAAAAATATATGCTGAGATTTGAGGACTTTTGTAGTTTTTTGGAAGATTGGAAACCCCTTTCAATGAAGGTGTTTTTCGCCCATCTCTGCTTAGGGCTACATCAAGAGGAAACAAACCATAGTGATAGCACTTCAAACTACTTCATTCTGTGAAGTTTCAAGAAGCTAGCACAAACCTGTTTGATTTAGATTTGAAACTACACCTATGCATATAGGAGAAAACAGAGTGAAAACTGAAAATTGAAAATGTTACTGCAAACGAATGATTCAACATAGAAGAACGAAATTTGTGTAGCGAAGTAGGATTGTTGTAGTGATCATTACCTGAAAGTATCATGAAGATTGGATGAAAAAATATATGCTGAGATTTGAGGACTTTTGTAGTTTTTTGGAAGATTGGATACCCCTTTCATTGAAGGTGTTTTTCGCCCATCTCTGCTTAGGGCTACATCAAGAGGAAACAAACCATAGAGATAGAACTTAGAACTACTTCATTCCGTGATATTTCAAGATGCTAGCAAAAACCGTGTTTGATTTAGAGTTCCAACTACATCTATCCATATAGGAGAAAACAGAGTGAAACCTAACAATCGAAACTGTTATTGCAAATGATGCTTCAACCTAGAATTACAAATCTTGGGCAGTCAAGTGAGATTGTTGTAGTGATGATTACCTGAGGGTATTGTGAAATTGGTTGAAAAAATATATTCTGAGAATTCAGGAGACTCATGGATTTTTGGAAGCTTGGAAGACCTTTTCAATGAAGGTGTGTGCCCGCCAGTGTCTGCTTAGGGCTTAATCAAGCGGAAACAAACCATAGAGATAGAACATGGAACTACTTCATTGTGTCAAGTTTCAAGAAGCTAGCACAAACCGTGTTTGATTTAGAGTTCCAACTACATGTATCCATATAGGAGAAAACAGAGTGAAACCTAACAATCGAAACTGTTAGTGCAAACGATGCTTCAACATAAAATTACAAAACTTGTGCAGCCAAGTGAGATTGTTGTAGTGATGATTACCTGAAAGTATTGTGAAGATTGGATGAAAAAATATATGCTGACCATTCAGGAGACTCATGGTTTTTTGGAATCTTGGAAGACTTTTTCAATGAAAGTTTGTGCCCGATAGACTCTGCTTAGGGCTTAATCAAGCGGAAAGAAACCATAGAGATATTACATGGAACTACTTCATTGTGTCAAGTTTCAAGAAGCTACCACAAACCGTGTTTGATTTAGAGTTCAACCTACACCTATCAATATAGGAGAAAACAGAGTGAAAACTGAAAATTGAAACTGTTACTGCAAACGAATGATTCAACCTAGAAGAGCGAAATTTGGGCAGCGAAGTAGGATTGTTGTAGTGATCATTACCTGAAAGTATCATGAAGATTGGATGAAAAAAATATATGCTGAGATTTGAGGACTTTTGTAGTTTTTTGGAAGATTGGAAACCCCTTTCAATGAAGGTGTTTTTCGCAAATCTCTGCTTGGGGCTACATCAAGAGGAAACAAACCATAGAGATAGCACTTAGAACTACTTCATTCTGTGAAGTTTCAAGAAGCTAGCACAAACCGTGTTTGATTTAGGGTTCCAACTACATCTATCCATATAGGAGAAATCAGAGTGAAACCTAACAATCGAAACTGTTAGTGCAAACGAATGCTTCAACCTAGAAGTATGAAACTTGGGCAGCCAAGTGAGATTGTTGTAGTGATGATTACCTGAAAGTATTGTGAAGATTGGATGAATAAATATATGCTGAGAATTCAGGAGACTCATGGTTTTTTGGAAGCTTGGAAGACCTATTCAATGAAAGTTTGTGCCCACCAGGCTCTGCTTAGGGATACATCAAGCGGAAAAAAACCATAGAGATAGAACATGGAACTACTTCATTGTGTCAAGTTTCGAGAAGCTAGCCCAAACTGTGTTTGATTTAGAGTTCTAACTACACCTATCCCTATATGAGAAAACAGAGTGAAATGTGAAAATTGAAACTGTTACTGCAAACGAATGCTTCAACCTAGAAGAACGAAAGTTGGGCAGGCAAGTGGGATTGTTGCAGTGATCACTACCTGAAAGAATCATGAAGATTGGATGAAAAAATATATGCTGAGATTTGAGGATTTTGTAGTTTTTTGGAAGATTGGAAACCCCTTTCATTGAAGGTGTTTTTCGCCCATCTCTGCTTAGGGCTACATCAAGAGGAAACAAACCATAGAGATAGCACTTAGAACTACTTCATTCTGTGATGTTTCAAGAAGCTAGCACAAACCGTGTTTGATTTAGAGTTCCAACTACATCTATCCATATAGGAGAAAACAGAGTGAAACCTAACAATCGAAACTGTTAGTGCAAACAATGCTTCAACCTAGAATTACATATCTTGGGCAGTCAAGTGAGATTGTTGTAGTGATGATTACCTGAAGGTATTGTGAAGATTGGATGAAAAAATATATGCTGAGAATTCAGGAGACTCATGGTTTTTGGAAGCTTGGAAGACCTTTTCAATGAAAGTTTGTGCCCGCCAGGCTCTGCTTAGGGCTACATCAAGCGGAAACAAACCATAGAGGTAGAACATGGAACTACTTCATTGTGTCAAGTTTCGAGAAGCTAGCACAAACCGTGTTTGATTTAGAGTTCTACTACACCTATCTATATTTGAGAAAACAGAGTGAAACGTAAAAATTGAAACTGTTACTGCAAACGAATGCTTCAACCTAGAAGAACGGACGTTGGGCAACCAAGTGGGATTGTTGTAGTGATCATTACCTGAAAGTATCATGAAGATTGGATGAAATAATGTATGCTGAGATTTCAGGACTTTTGTAGTTTTTTGGAAGATTGGAAACCCCTTTCAATGAAGGTGTTTTTAGCCCATCTCTGCTTAGGGCTACATCAAGAGGAAAAAAACCATCGAGATAGAACTTAGAACTACTTCATTCTGTGAAGTTTCAACAAGCTAGCACAAATCGTGTTTGATTTACAGTTCCAACTACATCTATCCATATAGGAGAAAACAGAGTGAAACCTAACAATCGAAAGTGTTAGTGCAAATGAATGCTGCGAAATAGAAGTACGAAACTTGGGCAGCCAAGTGAGATTTTTGAAGTGATCATTACCTGAAAGCATTGTGAAGATTGGATGAAAAAATATATGCTGAGAATTCAGGAGACCCATGGTTTTTTGGAAGCTTGGAAGACCTTTTCAATGAAAGTTTGTGCCCGCCAGGCTCTGCTTAGGGCTACATCAAGCGGAAACAAACCATAGAGATAGAACATGGAACTACTTCATTGTGTCAAGTTTCGAGACGCTAGCACAAACCGTGTTTGATTTACAGTTCTAACTACACCTATCCATATATGAAAAAACAGAGTGAAACGTGAAAATTGAAAGTGTTACTGCGAACGAAAGCTTCAACCCAGAAGAACGAAATTGGGCAGCCAAGTGGGATTGTTGTAGTGACCATTACCTGAAAGTATCATGAAGATTGAATGAAAAAATATATGCTGGGATTTCAGGACTATTGTAGTTTTTTGGAAGATTGGAAACCCCTTTCAATGAAGGCGTTTTTCGCCCATCTCTGCTTAGGGCTACTTCAAGGAAAAACAAACCGTAGAGATTGAACATGGAACTACTTCATTGTGTCAAGTTTCGAGAAGCTAGCACAAACTGTGTTTGATTTAGAGTTCTAACTACACCTATCCCTATATGAGAAAACAGAGTGAAACGTGAAAATTGAAACTGTTACTGCAAACGAATGCTTCAACCTAGAAGAACGAAAGTTGGGCAGCCAAGTGGGATTGTTGCAGTGATCACTACCTGAAAGAATCATGAAGATTGGATGAAAAAATATATGCTGAGATTTGAGGACTTTTGTAGTTTTTTGGAAGATTGGAAACCCCTTTCATTGAAGGTGTTTTTCGCCCATCTCTGCTTAGGGCTACATCAAGAGGATACAACCCATAGAGATAGCACTTAGAACTACTTCATTCTGTGATGTTTCAAGAAGCTAGCACAAACCGTGTTTGACTTAGAGTTCCAACTACATCTATCCATATAGGAGAAAAGAGAGTGAAACCTAACAATCGAAACTGTTAGTGCAAACGATGCTTCAACCTAGAATTACATATCTTGGGCATTCAAGTGAGATTGTTGTAGTGTTGATTACCTGAAGGTATTGTGAAGATTGGATGAAAAAATATATTCTGAGAATTCAGGAGACTCATGGATTTTTGGAAGCTTGGAAGACCTTTTCAATGAAGGTGTGTGCCCGCCAGTGTCTGCTTAGGGCTTAGTCAAGGGGAAACAAACCATAGAGATAGAACATGGAACTACTTCATTGTGTCAAGTTTTAAGAAGCTAGCACAAACCGTGTTTGATTTAGAGTTCTAACTACACCTATCCATATATGAGAAAAAAGAGTGAAACGTGAAAATTGAAACTGTTACTGCAAACGAATGCTTCAACCTAGAAGAACGAATGTTGGGCAGCCAAGTGGGATTGTTGTAGTGATCACTACCTGAAAGTATCATGAAGATTGGATGAAAAAATATATGCTGATATTTCAGGACTTTAGTAGTTTTTTGGAAGATTGGAAACCCCTTTCAATGAAGGTGTTTTTCGCCCATCTCTGCTTAGGGCTACATCAAGAGGAAAAAAACCATAGAGATAGAACTAAGAACTACTTCATTCTGTGAAGTTTCAGGAAGCTAGCACAAACCGTGTTTGATTTACAGTTCCAACTACATCTATCCATATAGGAGAAAACAGAGTGAAACCTAACAATCGAAACTGTTAGTGCAAATGAATGCTGCAAAATAGAAGTACGAAACTTTTGCAGCCAAGTGAGATTGTTGTAGTGATCATTACCTGAAAGCATTGTGAAGATTGGATGAAAAAATATATGCTGAGAATTCAGGAGACCCATGGTTTTTTGGAAGCTTGGAAGACCTTTTCAATGAAAGTTTGTGCCCGCCAGGCTCTGCTTAGGGCTACATCAAGCGGAAACAAAAGATAGAGATAGAACATGGAACTACTTCATTGTGTCAAGTTTCGAGACGCTAGCACAAACCATGTTTGATTTAGAGATCTAACTACACCTATCCATATATGAGAAAACAGAGTGAAACGTGAAAATTGAAAGTGTTGCTGCGAACGAATGCTTCAACCCAGAAGAACGAAATTGGGCAGCCAAGTGGGATTGTTGTAGTGACCATTACCTGAAAGTATCATGAAGATTGGATGAAAAAATATATGCTGGGATTTCAGGACTTTTGTAGTTTTTTGGAAGATTGGAAACCCCTTTCAATGAAGGTGTTTTTCGCCCATCTCTGCTGAGGGCTACATCAAGGGAAAACAAACCGTAGAGATAGAACAAGGAACTACTTCATTGTGTCAAGTTTCGAGAAGCTAGCACAAACTGTGTTTGATTTAGAGTTCTAACTACACCTATCCCTATATGAGAAAACAGAGTGAAACGTGAAAATTGAAACTGTTACTGCAAACGAATGCTTCAAGCTAGAAGAACGAAAGTTGGGCAGCCAAGTGGGATTGTTGCAGTGATCACTACCTGAAAGAATCATGAAGATTGGATGAAAAAATATATGCTGAGATTTGAGGACTTTTGTAGTTTTTTGGAAGATTGGAAACCCCTTTCATTGAAGGTGTTTTTCGCCCATCTCTGCTTAGGGCTACATCAAGAGGAAACAAACCATAGAGACAGCACTTAGAACTACTTCATTCTGTGATGTTTCAAGAAGCTAGCACAAACCGTGTTTGATTTAGAGTTCCAACTACATCTATCCATATAGGAGAAAACAGAGTGAAACCTAACAATCGAAACAGTTAGTGCAAACAAATGCTTCAACGTAGAATTACAAAACTTGGGCAGCCAAGTGAGATTGTTGTAGTGATGATCACCTGAAAGTATTGTGAAGATTGGATGAAAAAATATATGCTGAGAATTCAGGAGACTCATGGTTTTTTGGAAGCTTGGAAGACCTTTTCAATGAAAGATTGTGCCCGCCAGGCTCTGCTTAGGGCTACATCAAGTGGAAACAAACCATAGAGATAGAACATGGAACTACTTCATTGTGTCAAGTTTCGAGAAGCTAGCACAAACCGTGTTTGATTTAGAGTTCTACTACACCTATCCATATATGAGAAAACAGAGTGAAACGTAAAAATTGAAACTGTTACTGCAAACGAATGCTTCAACCTAGAAGAACGAACGATGGGCAACCAAGTGGGATTGTTGTAGTGATCATTACCTGAAAGTATCATGAAGATTGGATGAAAAAATGTATGCTGAGATTTCAGGACTTTAGTAGTTTTTTGGAAGATTGGAAACCCCTTTCAATGAAGGTGTTTTTAGCCCATCTCTGCTTAGGGCTACATGAAGAGGAAACAAACCATAGATATAGAACTTAGAACTACTTCATTCTGTGAAGTTTCAAGAAGCTAGCACAAACCTTGTTTGATTTAGGGTTCCAACTACATCTATCCATATAGGAGAAATCAGAGTGAAACCTAACAATCGAAACTGTTAGTGCAAACGAATGCTTCAACCTAGAAGTATGAAACTTGGGCAGCCAAGTGAGATTGTTGTAGTGATGATTACCTGAAAGTATTGTGAAGATTGGATGAATAAATATATGCTGAGAATTCAGTAGACTCATGGTTTTTTGGAAGCTTGGAAGACCTATTCAATGAAAGTTTGTGCCCACCAGGCTCTGCTTAGGGCTACATCAAGCAGAAACAAACCATAGAGATAGAACATGGAACTACTTCATTGTGTCAAGTTTCGAGAAGCTAGCCCAAACTGTGTTTGATTTAGAGTTCTAATTACACCTATCCCTATATGAGAAAACAGAGTGAAATGTGAAAATTGAAACTGTTACTGCAAACGAATGCTTCAACCTAGAAGAACGAAAGTTGGGCAGCCAAGTGGGATTGTTGCAGTGATCACTACCTGAAAGAATCATGAAGATTGGATGAAAAAATATATGCTGAGATTTGAGGATTTTGTAGTTTTTTGGAAGATTGGAAACCCCTTTCATTGAAGGTGTTTTTCGCCCATCTCTGCTTAGGGCTACATCAAGAGGAAACAAACCATAGAGATAGCACTTAGAACTACTTCATTCTGTGATGTTTCAAGAAGCTAGCACAAACCGTGTTTGATTTAGAGTTCCAACTACATCTATCCATATAGGAGAAAACAGAGTGAAACCTAACAATCGAAACTGTTAGTGCAAACAATGCTTCAACCTAGAATTACATATCTTGGGCAGTCAAGTGAGATTGTTGTAGTGATGATTACCTGAAGGTATTGTGAAGATTGGATGAAAAAATATATGCTGAGAATTCAGGAGACTCATGGTTTTTTGGAAGCTTGGAAGACCTTTTCAATGAAAGTTTGTGTCCGCCAGGCTCTGCTTAGGGCTACATCAAGCGGAAACAAACCATAGAGGTAGAACATGGAACTACTTCATTGTGTCAAGTTTCGAGAAGCTAGCACAAACCGTGTTTGATTTAGAGTTCTACTACACCTATCCATATATGAGAAAACAGAGTGAAACGTAAAAATTGAAACTGTTACTGCAAACGAATGCTTCAACCTAGAAGAACGGACGTTGGGCAACCAAGTGGGATTGTTGTAGTGATCATTACCTGAAAGTATCATGAAGATTGGATGAAATAATGTATGCTGAGATTTCAGGACTTTGTAGTTTTTTGGAAGATTGGAAACCCCTTTCAATGAAGGTGTTTTTAGCCCATCTCTGCTTAGGGCTACATCAAGAGGAAATAAACCATCGAGATAGAACTTAGAACTACTTCATTCTGTGAAGTTTCAAGAAGCTAGCACAAACCGTGTTTGATTTACATTTCCAACTACATCTATCCATATAGGAGAAAACAGAGTGAAACCTAACAATCTAAAGTGTTAGTGCAAATGAATGCTGCGAAATAGAATTACGAAACTTGGTCAGCCAAGTGAGATTTTTGTAGTGATCATTACCTGAAAGCATTGTGAAGATTGGATGTAAAAATATATGCTGAGAATACAGGAGACCCATGGTTTTTTGGAAGCTTGGAAGACCTTTTCAATGAAAGTTTGTGCCCGCCAGGCTCTGCTTAGGGCTACATCAAGTGGAAACAAACCATAGAGATAGAACATGGAACTACTTCATTGTGTCAAGTTTCGAGACGCTAGCACAAACCGTGTTTGATTTAGAGTTCTAACTACACCTATCCATATATGAAAAAACAGAGAGAAACGTGAAAATTGAAAGTGTTACTGCGAACGAAAGCTTCAACCCAGAAGAACGAAATTGGGCAGCCAAGTGGGATTGTTGTAGTGACCATTACCTGAAAGTATCATGAAGATTGGATGAAAAATATATGCTGGGATTTCAGGACTATTGTAGTTTTTTGGAAGATTGGAAACCCCTTTCAATGAAGGTGTTTTTTGCCCATCTCTGCTTAGGGCTACATCAAGGAAAAACAAACCGTAGAGATTGAACATGGAACTACTTCATTGTGTCAAGTTTCGAGAAGCTAGCACAAACTGTGTTTGATTTAGAGTTCTAACTACACCTATCCCTATATGAGAAAACAGAGTGAAACGTGAAAATTGAAACTGTTACTGCAAACGAATGCTTCAACCTAGAAGAACGAAAGTTGGGCAGCCAAGTGGGATTGTTGCAGTGATCACTACCTGAAAGAATCATGAAGATTGGATGAAAAAATATATGCTGAGATTTGAGGACTTTTGTAGTTTTTTGGAAGATTGGAAACCCCTTTCATTGAAGGTGTTTTTCGCCCATCTCTGCTTAGGGCTACATCAAGAGGATACAAACCATAGAGATAGCACTTAGAACTACTTCATTCTGTGATGTTTCAAGAAGATAGCACAAACCGTGTTTGACTTAGAGTTCCAACTACATCTATCCATATAGGAGAAAAGAGAGTGAAACCTAACAATCGAAACTGTTAGTGCAAACGATGCTTCAACCTAGAATTACATATCTTGGGCATTCAAGTGAGATTGTTGTAGTGATGATTACCTGAAGGTATTGTGAAGATTGGATGAAAAAATATATTCTGAGAATTCAGGAGACTCATGGATTTTTGGAAGCTTGGAAGACCTTTTCAATGAAGGTGTGTGCCCGCCAGTGTCTGCTTAGGGCTTAATCAAGCGGAAACAAACCATAGAGATAGAACATGGATCTACTTCATTGTGTCAAGTTTTAAGAAGCTAGCACAAACCGTGTTTGATTTAGAGTTCTAACTACACCTATCCATATATGAGAAAAAAGAGTGAAACGTGAAAATTGAAACTGTTACTGCAAAAGAATGCTTCAACCTAGAAGAACGAATGTTGGGCAGCCAAGTGGGATTGTTGTAGTGATCACTACCTGAAAGTATCATGAAGATTGGATGAAAAAATATATGCTGATATTTCAGGACTTTAGTAGTTTTTTGGAAGATTGGAAACCCCTTTCAATGAAGGTGTTTTTCGCCCATCTCTGCTTAGGGCTACATCAAGAGGAAAAAAACCATAGAGATAGAACTAAGAACTACTTCATTCTGTGAAGTTTCAGGAAGCTAGCACAAACCGTGTTTGATTTACAGTTCCAACTACATCTATCCATATAGGAGAAAACAGAGTGAAACCTAACAATCGAAACTGTTAGTGAAAATGAATGCTGCAAAATAGAAGTACGAAACTTTTGCAGCCAAGTGAGATTGTTGTAGTGATCATTACCTGAAAGCATTGTGAAGATTGGATGAAAAAATATATGCTGAGAATTCAGGAGACCCATGGTTTTTTGGAAGCTTGGAAGACCTTTTCAATGAAAGTTTGTGCCCGCCAGGCTCTGCTTAGGGCTACATCGAGCGGAAACAAACCATAGAGATAGAACATGGAACTACTTCATTGTGTCAAGTTTCGAGATGCTAGCACAAACCGTGTTTGATTTAGAGATCTAACTACACCTATCCATATATGAGAAAACAGAGTGAAACGTGAAAATTGAAAGTGTTGCTGCGAACGAATGCTTCAACCCAGAAGAACGAAATTGGGCAGCCAAGTGGAATTGTTGTAGTGACCATTACCTGAAAGTATCATGAAGATTGGATGAAAAAATATATGCTGGGATTTCAGGACTTTTTTAGTTTTTTGGAAGATTAGAAACCCCTTTCAAGGAAGGTGTTTTTCGCCCATCTCTGCTTAGGGCTACATCAAGGGAAAACAAACCGTAGAGATAGAACAAGGAACTACTTCATTGTGTCAAGTTTCGAGAAGCTAGCACAAACTGTGTTTGATTTAGAGTTCTAACTACACCTATCCCTATATGAGAAAACAGAGTGAAACGTGAAAATTGAAACTGTTACTGCAAACGAATGCTTCAAGCTAGAAGAACGAAAGTTGGGCAGCCAAGTGGGATTGTTGCAGTGATCACTACCTGAAAGAATCATGAAGATTGGATGAAAAACTATATGCTGAGATTTGAGGACTTTTGTAGTTTTTTGGAAGATTGGAAACCCCTTTCATTGAAGGTGTTTTTCGCCCATCTCTGCTTAGGGCTACATCAAGAGGAAACAAACCATAGAGATAGCACTTAGAACTACTTCATTCTGTGATGTTTCAAGAAGCTAGCACAAACCGTGTTTGATTTAGAGTTCCAACTACATCTATCCATATAGGAGAAAACAGAGTGAAACCTAACAATCGAAACAGTTAGTGCAAACAAATGCTTCAACCTAGAATTACAAAACTTGGGCAGCCAAGTGAGATTGTTGTAGTGATGATCACCTGATAGTATTGTGAAGATTGGATGAAAAAATATATGCTGAGAATTCAGGAGACTCATGGTTTTTTGGAAGCTTGGAAGACCTTTTCAATGAAAGATTGTGCCCGTCAGGCTCTGCTTAGGGCTACATCAAGTGGAAACAAACCATAGAGATAGAACATGGAACTACTTCATTGTGTCAAGTTTCGAGAAGCTAGCACAAACCGTGTTTGATTTAGAGTTCTACTACACCTATCCATATATGAGAAAACAGAGTGAAACGTAAAAATTGAAACTGTTACTGCAAACGAATGCTTCAACCTAGAAGAACGAACGTTGGGCAACCAAGTGGGATTGTTGTAGTGATCATTACCTGAAAGTATCATGAAGATTGGATGAAAAAATGTATGCTGAGATTTCAGGACTTTTGTAGTTTTTTGGAAGATTGGAAACCCCTTTCAATGAAGGTGTTTTTAGCCCATCTCTGCTTAGGGCTACATGAAGAGGAAACAAACCATAGAGTTAGAACTTAGAACTACTTCATTCTGTGAAGTTTCAAGAAGCTAGCACAAACCGTGTTTGATTTACAGTTCCAACTACATCTATCCATATAGGAGAAAACAGAGTGAAACCTAACAATCGAAACAGTTAGTGCAAACAAATGCTTCAACCTAGAATTACAAAACTTGGGCAGCCAAGTGAAATTGTTGTAGTGATGATCACCTGAAAGTATTGTGAAGATTGGATGAAAAAATATATGCTGAGAATTCAGGAGACTCATGTTTTTTTGGAAGCTTGGAAGACCTTTTCAATGAAAGTTTGTGACCGCCAGGCTCTGCTTAGGGCTACATCAAGCGGAAACAAACCATAGAGATAGAACATGGAACTACTTCATTGTGTCAAGTTTCGAGAAGCTAGCACAAACCGTGTTTGATTTAGAGTTCTACTACACCTATCCATATATGAGAAAACAGAGTGAAACGTAAAAATTGAAACTGTTACTGCAAACGAATGCTTCAACCTAGAAGAACGAACGTTGGGCAACCAAGTGGGATTGTTGTAGTGATCATTACCTGAAAGTATCATGAAGATTGGATGAAAAAATGTATGCTGAGATTTCAGGACTTTAGTAGTTTTTTGGACGATTGGAAACCCCTTTCAATGAAGGTGTTTTTAGCCCATCTCTGCTTAGGGCTACATCAAGAGGAAACAAACCATAGATATAGAACTTAGAACTACTTCATTCTGTGAAGTTTCAAGAAGCTAGCACAAACCGTGTTTGATTTACAGTTCCAACTACATCTATCCATATAGGAGAAAACAGAGTGAAACCTAACAATCGAAACTGTTAGTGCAAATGAATGCTGCAAAATAGAAGTACGAAACTTGGGCAGCCAAGTGAGAATGTTGTAGTGATCATTACCTGAAAGCCTTGTGAAGATTGGATGAAAAAATATATGCTGAGAATTCAGGAGACCCATGGTTTTTTGGAAGCTTGGAAGACCTTTTCAATGAAAGTTTGTGCCCGCCAAGCTCTGCTTAGGGCTACATCAAGCAGAAACAAACCATAGAGATAGAACATGGAACTACTTCATTGTGTCAAGTTTCGAGACGCTAGCACAAACCGTGTTTGATTTAGAGTTCTAACTACACCTATCCATATATGAGAAAACAGAGTGAAACGTGAAAATTGAAAGTGTTACTGGGAACGAATGCTTCAACCCAGAAGAACGAAATTGGGCAGCCAAGTGGGATTGTTGTAGTGACCATTACCTGAAAGTATCATGAAGATTGGATGAAAAAATATATGCTGGGATTTCAGGACTTTTGTAGTTTTTTGGAAGATTGGAAACCCCTTTCAATGAAGGTGTTTTTCGCCCATCTCTGCTAAGGGCTACATCAAGGGAAAACAAACCGTAGAGATAGTACTTAGAACTACTTCATTCTGTGAAGTTTCAAGAAGCTAGCACAAACCGTGTTTGATTTAGAGTTCCAACTACACCTATCCATATAGGAGAAATCAGAGTGAAATCTGAAAATTGAAAATGTTACTGCAAACGAATGATTCAACCTAGAAGAACGAAATTTGGGTAGCAAAGTAGGACTGTTGTAGTGATCATTACCTGAAAGTATCATGAAGTTTGGATGAAAAAATATATGCTGAGATTTGAGGACATTTGTAGTTTTTTAGAAGATTGGAAACCCCTTTCAATGAAGGTGTTTTTCGCCCATCTCTGCTTGGGGCTACATCAAGAGGAAACAAACCATAGAGATAGCACTTAGAACTACTTCATTCTGTGAAGTTTCAAGAAGCTAGCACAAACCGTGTTTGATTTAGATTTGAAACTACACCTATGCATATAGGAGAAAACAGAGTGAAAACTGAAAATTTAAAATGTTACTGCAAACGAATGATTCAACATAGAAGAACGAAATTTGTGTAGAGAAGTAGGATTGTTGTAGTGATCATTATCTGAAAGTATCATGAAGACTGGATGTAAAAATATATGCTGAGATTTGAGGACTTTTGTAGTTTTTTGGAAGATTGGATACCCCTTTCATTGAAGGTGTTTTTCGCCCATCTCTGCTTAGGGCTACATCAAGAGGAAACAAACCATAGAGATAGCATTTAGAACTACTTCATTCTGTGATGTTTCAAGAAGCTAGCACAAACCGTGTTTGATTTAGAGTTCCAACTACATCTATCCATATAGGAGAAAACAGAGTGAAACCTACAATTGAAACTGTTAGTGCAAACGATGCTTCAACCTAGAATTACAAAACTTGGGCAGCCAAGTGAGATTGTTGTAGTGATGATTACCTGAAAGTATTGTGAAGGTTGGATGAAAAAATATATGCTGAGAATTCAGGAGACTCATGGTTTTTTGGAAGCTTGGAAGACCTTTTCAATGAAGGTGTGTGCCCGCCAGTGTCTGCTTATGGCTCAATCAAGCGGAAACAAGCCATAGAGATAGAACATGGAACTACTTCATTGTGTCAAGTTTCGAGAAGCTAGCACAAACCGTGTTTGATTTAGAGTTCTAACTCCACCTATCCATATATGAGAAAACAGAGTGAAACGTGAAAATTGAAACTGTTACTGCAAACGAATGCTTCAACCTAGAAGAACGAAACTTGGGCAGCCAAGTGGGATTGTTGTAGTGATCACTACCTGAAACTATCATGAAGATTGGATGAAAAAATATATGCTGATATATCAGGACTTTAGTAGATTTTGGAAGATTGGAAACCCCTTTCAATGAAGGTGTTTTTCGCCCAACTCTGCTTAGGGCTACATCAAGAGGAAACAAACCATAGAGATAGAACTTAGAACTACTTCATTCTGTGAAGTTTCAAGAAGCAAGCACAAACCGTGTTTGATTTAGAGTTCCAATTACATCTATCCATATAGGAGAAAACAGAGTGAAACCTAACAATCGAAACTGTTAGTGCAAACGAATGCTTCAACCTAGAATTACAAAACTTGGGCCGCCAAGTGAGATTGTTCTAGTGATCATTACCTGAAAGTATTGTGAAGATTGGATGAAAAAATATATGCTGAGAATTCAGGAGACCCATGGTTTTTTGGAAGCTTGGAAGACCTATTCAATGAAAGTTTGTGCCCACCAGGCTCTGCTTAGGGCTACATCAAGCGGAAACAAACCATAGAGATAGAACATGGAACTACTTCATTATGTCAAGTTTCGAGAAGCTAGCACAAACCGTGTTTGATTTAGAGTTCTAACTACACCTATCCATATATGAGAAAACAGAGTGAAACGTAAAAATTGAAACTGTTACTGGAAACGAATGCTTCAACCTAGAAGAACGAACGTTGGGCAACCAATTGGGATTGTTGTAGTGATCATTACCTGAAAGTATCATGAAGATTGGATGAAAAAATGGATGCTGAGAATTCAGGAGACTCATGGTTTTTTTGGAAGCTGGGAGGACCTTTTCAATGTAGGTTTGTGCCCGCCAGTGTCTGCTTAGGGCTTAATCAAGCTGAAACAAACCATAGAGATAGAACATGGAACTACTTCATTGTGTCAAGTTTCAAGAAGCTACCACAAACCGTGTTTGATTTAGAGTTCAAACTACACCTATCCATATAGGAGAAAACAGAGTGAAAACTGAAAATTGAAACTGTTACTGCAAACGAATGATTCAACCTAGAAGAACAAAATTTGGGCAGCGAAATAGGATTGTTGTAGTGATCATTCCCTGAAAGTATCATGAAGATTGGATGAAAAAATATATGCTGAGATTTGAGGACTTTTGTAGTTTTTTGGAAGATTGGAAACCCCTTTCAATGAAGGTGTTTTTAGCCCATGTCTGCTTAGGGCTACATCAAGAGGAAACAAACCATAGAGATAGAACTTAGAACTACTTCATTCTGTGAAGTTTCAATAAGCTAGCACAAACCGTGCTTAATATACAGTTCCAACTACATCTATCCTTATAGGAAAAATCAGAGTGAAAACTAACAATCGAAACTTTTAGTGCAAACGAATGCTTCAACCTAGAAGTACGAAACTTGGGCAGCCAAGTGAGATTGTTGTAGTGATGATTACATGAAAGTATTGTGAAGATTGGGTGAAAAAATATATGCTGAGAATTCAGGAGACTCATGGTTTTTTTGGAAGCTGGGAGGACCTTTTCAATGATGGTGTGTGCCCGCCAGTGTCTGCTTAGTGCTTAATCAAGCGGAAACAAACCATAGAGATAGAACATGGAACTACTTCATTGTGTCAAGTTTCAAGAAGCTACCACAAACCGTGTTTGATTTAGAGTTCAAACTACACCTATCCATATAGGAGAAAACAGAGTGAAAACTGAAAATTTAAACTGTTACTGCAAACGAATGATTCAACCTAGAAGAACGAAATTTGGGCAGCGAAGTAGGATTGTAGTAGTGATCATTACCTGAAAGTATCATGAAGATTGGATGAAAAAATATATGCTGAGATTTGAGGACTTTTGTAGTTTTTTGGAAGTTTGGAAACCCCTTTCAATGAAGGTGTTTTTCGCCCGTCTCTGCTTAGGGCTACATCAAGAGGAAACAAACCATAGAGATAGCACTTAGAACTACTTCATTCTGTGAAGTTTCAAGAAGCTCACACAAACCGTGTTTGATTTACAGTTCCAACTACATCTATCCATATAGGAGAAAACAGAGTGAAACCTAGCAATCTAAACTGTTATTGCAAACGAATGCTTCAACCAAGAAGTACGAAACTTGGGCAGTCAAGTGAGATTGTCGTAGTGATGATTACCTGAAGGTATTGTGAAGATTGGATGAAAAAATATATTCTGAGAATATAGGAGACTCATGGATTTTTGGAAGCTTGGAAGACCGTTTCAATGAATGTGTGTGCGCGCCAGCGTCTGCTTAGGGCTTCATCAAGCGGAAACAAACCATAGAGATAGAACATGGAACTACTTCATTGTGTCAAGTTTCAAGAAGCTAGCACAAACCGTGATTGATTTAGAGTTCTAACTACACCTATCCATATATGAGAAAACAGAGTGAAACGTAAAAATTGAAACTGTTACTGCAAACGAATGCTTCAACCTAGAAGAACGAACGTTGGGCAACCTAGTGGGATTGTTGTAGTGATCATTACCTGAAAGTATCATGAAGATTGGATGAAAAAATATATGCTGAGATTTGAGGACTTTTGTAGTTTTTTGGAAGATTGGAAACCCCTTTCAATGAAGGTGTTTTTAGCCCATGTCTGCTTAGGGCTACATCAAGAGGAAACAATCCATAGAGATAGAACTTAGAACTACTTCATTCTGTGAAGTTTCAAGAAGCTAGCACAAACCGTGTTTAATATACAGTTCCAACTACATCTATCCATATAGGAAAAATCAGAGTGAAAACTAACAATCGAAACTGTTAGTGCAAACGAATGCTTCAAAATAGAAGTACGAAACTTGGGCAGCCAAGTGAGATTGTTGTAGTGATGATTACCTGAAAGTATTGTGAAGATTGGGTGAAAAAATATATGCTGAGAATTCAGGAGACTCATGGTTTTTTTGGAAGCTGGGAGGACCTTTTCAATGATGGTGTGTGCCCGCCAGTGTCTGCTTAGGGCTTAATCAAGCGGAAACAAACCATAGAGATAGAACATGGAACTACTTCATTGTGTCAAGTTTCAAGAAGCTACCACAAACCGTGTTTGATTTAGAGTTCAAACTACACCTATCCATATAGGAGAAAACAGAGTGAAAACTGAAAATTTAAACTGTTACTGCAAACGAATGATTCAACCTAGAAGAACGAAAGTTGGGCAGCCAAGTGGGATTGTTGTAGTGATCATTACCTGAAAGTATCATGAAGATTGGATAAAAAAATATATGCCGATATTTCAGGACTTTTGTAGTTTTTTAGAAGTTTGGAAACTCCTTTTAATGAAGGTGTTTTTTGCCCATCTCTGCTTAGGGCTACATCAAGAGGAAACAAACCCTAGTGATAGAACTTAGAACTACTTCATTCTGTGAAGTTTCAGGAAGCTAGCACAAACCGTGTTTGATTTAGAGTTCCAACTACATCTATCCATATTGGAGAAAACAGAGTGAAACCTAACAATCGAAACTGTTAGTGCAAACGAATGCTTCAACCTAGAATTACAAAACTTGGGAAGTCAAGTTAGATTGTTGTAGTGATGATTACCTGAAGGTATTGTGATGATTGGATGAAAAAATATATTCTGAGAATTCAGGAGACTCATGGATTTTTGGAAGCTTGGAAGACCTTTTCAATGAAGGTGTGTGCCCGCCAGTGTCTGCTTAGGGCTTAATCAAGCGGAAACAAACCATAGAGATAGAACATGGAACTGCTTCATTGTGTCAAGATTCAAGAAGCTAGCACAAACCGTGTTTGATGTAGAGTTCTAACTACACCTATCTATATATGAGAAAACACAGTGAAACGTGAAATTGAAACTGTTACTGAAAACGAATGCTTCAACCTAGAAGAACGAAAGTTGGGCAGCCAAGTGGGATTGTTGTAGTGATCATTACCTGAAAGTATCATGAAGATTGGATGAAAAAATATAAACTGAGATTTGAGGACTTTTGTAGTTTTTTGGAAGATTGGAAACCCCTTTCAATGAAGGTGTATTTCGCCCATCTCTGCTTAGGGCTACATCAAGAGGAAACAAACCATAGAGATAGCACTTAGAACTACTTCATTCTGTGAAGTTTGAAGAAGCTAGCACAAACCGTGTTTGATTTAGATTTTAAACTACACCGATGCATATAGGAGAAAACAGAGTGAAAACTGAAAATTGAAAATGTTACTGCAAACGAATGATTCAACCTAGAAGAACGAAATTTGGATAGCGAAGTAGGATTGTTGTAGTGTTCATTACCTGACAGTATCATGAAGATTGGATGAAAAAATGTATGCTGAGATTTCAGGACTTTTGTAGTTTTTTGGAAGATTGGAAACCCCTTTCAATGAAGGTGTTTTTCTCCCTTCTCTGCTAGGACTACATCAAGAGGAAACAAACCATAGAGATAGAACTTAGAACTACTTCATTCTGTGAAGTTTCAAGAAGCTAGCACAAACCGTGTTTGATTTACAGTTCCAACTACATCTATCCATATAGGAGAAAACAGAGTGAAACATAACGATCGAAACTGTTAGTGCAAATGATGCTTCAACCTAGAAGTACGAAACTTGGGCAGTCAAGTGAGATTGTTGTAGTGATGATTACCTGAAGGTATTGTGGAAGATTGGATGAAAAAATATATTCTGAGAATTCAGGAGACTCATGGATATTTGGAAACTTGGAAGACTGTTTCAATGAAGGTGTGTGCCCGACAGGCTCTGCTTAGGGCTTAATCAAGCGGAAACAAACCATAGAGATAGAACATGGAACTACTTCATTGTGTCAAGTTTCAAGAAACTAGCACAAACCGGGTTTGATTTAGAGTTCTAACTACACCTATCCATATATGAGAAAACAGAGTGAAACGTAAAAATTGAAACTGTTACTGCAAACGAATGCTTCAACGTACAAGAACGAACGTTGGGCAACCAAGTGGGATTGTTGTAGTCATCATTACCTGAAAGTATCATGAAGATTGGATGAAAAAAATGTATCCTTAGATTTCAGGACTTTTGTAGTTTTTTGGAAGATTCGAAACCCTTTCAATGAAGGTGTTTTTTGCCCATCTCTGCTTAGGGCTACATCAAGAGGAAACAAACCGTAGAGATAGAACTTAGAACTACTTCATTCTGTGAAGTTTCAAGAAGCTAGCACAAACCCTGTTTGATTTAGAGTTCTAACTACACCTATCCATATAGGAGAAATCAGAGTGAAACTTAACAATGGAAACTGTTAGTGCAAACGAATGCTTCAACCAAGAAGTACGAACTTGGGCAGCCAAGTGAGATTGTTGTAGTGATGATTACCTGAAAGTATAGTGAAGATTGGGTGAAAAAATATATGCTGAAATATCAGGAGACTCATTGTTTTTTGTAAGTTTGGAAGACCTTTTCAAAGAAGGTGTGGGCCCGCCAGTGTCTGCTTAGGGCTTAGTCAAGCGGAAACAAACCATAGAGATAGAACTTGGAACTACTTCATTGTGTCAAGTTTCAAGAAGCTAGCCCAAACCGTGTTTGATTTAGAGTTCTAACTACACCTATCTATATATGAGAAAACAGAGTGAAACGTGAAAATTGAAACTGTTACTGCAAACGAATGCTTCAACCTAGAAGAACGAAAGTTGGGCAGCCAAGTGGGAATGTTGTAGTGATCATTACCTGAAAGTATCATGAAGATTGGATGAAAAATACATGCTGATATTTCAGGAATTTTGTAGTTTTTTGGAAGTTTGGAAACCCCTTTCAATGAAAGTGTTTTTGCCCATCTCTGCTTAGGGCTACATCGAGAGGAAACAAACCATAGAGATAGAACTTAGAACTACTTGATTCTGTGAAGTTTCAAGAAGCTAGCACAAACCGTGTTTGATTTAGAGTTCCAACTTCATCTATCCATATAGGAGAAAACAGAGTGAAACCTAACAATCGAAACTGTTAGTGCAAACGAATGCTTCAAAGGAGAAGCACGAAACTTGGGCAGCCCAGTGAGATTGTTGTAGTGATGATTACTTGAAGGTATTGTGTAGATTGGCTGAAAAATACATTCTGAGAATTTCAGGAGACTCATGGATTTTTGGAAGCTTGGAAGACCTTTTCAATGAAGGTGTGTTTCCGCCAGTGTCTGCTTAGGGCTTAATCAAGCGGAAACAAACCATAGAGATAGAACATGAAACTACTTCATTATGTCAAGTTTCGAGAAGCTAGCACAAACCGTGTTTGATTTAGAGTTCTAACTACACCTATCTATATATGAGAAAACAGAGTGAAACGTGAAAATTGAAACTGTTACTGAAAACGAATGCTTCAACCTGGAAGAACGAAAGTTGGGCAGCCAAGTGTCATTGTTGTAGTGATCATTACCTGAAAGTATCATGAAGATTGCATGAAAAAATATATGCTGATATTTCCGGAATTTTTAGTTTTTTGGAAGATTGGAAACCCCTTTTAATGAAGGTGTTTTTGCCCATCTCTGCTTAGGACTACATCAAGAGGAAACAAACCATAGAGATAGAACTTAGAACTACTTCATTCTGTGAAGTTTCAAGAAGCTAGCACAAACCGTGTTTGATTTAGAGTTCAAACTACATCTATCCATATAGGAGAAAACAGAGTGAAACCTAACAATTGAAACTGTTAGTGCAAATGATGCTTCAACCTACAATTACAAAACTTGGGCAGTCAAGTGAGATAGTTGTAGTGATGATTACCTGAAGGAATTGTGAAGATTGGATGATAGAATATATGCTGAGAATTCAGGAGACTCATGGATTTTTGGAAGCTTGGAAGACCTTTTCAATTAAGGTGTGTGCCCGCCAGTGTCTGCTTAGGGCTTTATCAAGCGGAAACAAATCATAGAGAGAGAACATGGAACTACTTCATTGTGTCAAGTTTCAAGAAGCTAGCCCAAACCGTGTTTGATTTAGAGTTTTAACTACACCTATCCATATATGAGAAACAGATAAAACGTAAAAATTGAAACTGTTACTGCAAACGAATGCTTCAACCTAGAAGAACGAACGTTGGGCATCCAAGTGGGATTGTTGTAGTGATCATTACCTGAAAGTATCATGAAGATTGGATGAAAAAATGGATGCTGAGATTTCAGGACTTTTGTAGTTTTTTTGAAGATTTAAACCCCTTTCAATGAAGGTGTTTTTCGCCCATCTCTGCTTAGGGCTACATCAAGAGGAAACAAACCATGGAGATAGAACTTAGAACTTCTTCATTCTGGGAAGTTTCAAGAAGCTCACACAAACCGTGTTTGATTTACAGTTCCAACTACATCTATCCATATAGGAGAAACAGAGTGAAACCTAACAATCTAAACTGTTATTGCAAACGATGCTTCAACCTAGAAGTACGAACTCGGGCAGTCAAGTGAGATTGTTGTAGTGATGATTACCTGAAGGTATTGTGAAAATTGGATGAAAAAAATATATTCTGAGAATTCAGGAGACTCATGGATTTTTGGAAGCTTGGAAGACCGTTTTCAATGAAGGTGTGTGCGCGCCAGCGTCTGCTTAGGGCTTAATCAAGCAGGAAACAAACCATAGAGATAGAACATGGAACTACTTTATTGTGTCAAGTTTCAAGAAGCTAGTACAAACCCTGATTGATTTAGAGTTCTAACTACACCTATCCATATATGAGAAAACAGAGTGAAACGTAAAAATTGAAACTGTTACTGCAAACGAATGCTTCAACCTAGAACAACGAACGTGGGCAACGAAGTGGGATTGTTGTAGTGATCATTACCTGAAAGTATCATGAAGATTGGATGAAAAAAACGTATGCTTAGATTTCAGGACTTTTGTAGTTTTTTGGAAGATTCGAAACCCCTTTCAATGAAGGTGTTTTTTGCCCATCTCTGCTTAGGGCTACATCAAGAGGAAACAAACCGTAGAGATAGAACTTAGAACTACTTCATCTGTGAAGTTTCAAGAATCTAGCACAAACCGTGTTTGATTTACAGTTCCAACTACATCTATCCATATAGGAGAAATCAGAGTGAAACCTAACAGTCGAAACTGTTAGTGCAAACGAATGCTTCAACCAAGAAGTACGAAACTTGGGCAGCCATGTGAGATTGTTGTAGTGATGATTACCTGAAAGTATTGTGAAGATTGGGTGAAAAAATATATGCTGAGAATTCAGGAGACTCATTGTTTTTTGGAAGCTTGGAAGACCTTTTCAAAGAAGGTGTGTGTCCGCCAGTGTCTGCTTAGGGCTTAATCAAGCGGAAACAAACCATAGAGATAGAACATGGAACTACTTCATTGTGTCAAGTTTCAAGCAGCTAGCCCAAACCGTGTTTGATTTAGAGTTCTAACTACGCCTATCCATGTATGAGAAAACAGAGTAAAACCTGAAAATTGAAACTGTTACTGAAAACGAATGCTTCAACCTAGAAGAACGAAAGTTGGGCAGCCAAGTGGGATTGTTGTAGTGATCATTACCTGAAAGTATCATGAAGATTGGATGAAAAAATATATGCTGACATTGCAGGACTTTGTAGCTTTTTGGAAGTTTGGAAACCCCTTTCAATGAAGGTGTTTTTTGCCCATCTCTGCTTAGGGCTACATCAAGAGGAAACAAACCATAGTGATAGAACTTAGAACTACTTCATTCTGTGAAGTTTCAAGAAGCTAGCACAAACCGTGTTTGATTTAGAGTTCCAACTACATCTATCCATATAGGAGAAAACAGAGTGAAACCTAACAATCGAAACTGTTAGTGGAAACGAATGCTTCAACCTAGAAGAACGAAAGTTGGGCAGCCAAGTGGGATTGTTATATTGATCACTACCTGAAAGTATCATGAATATTGGATGAAAAAATATATGCTGAGATTTCAGGACTTTAGTAGTTTTTTGGAAGATTGGAAACCCCTTTCAATGAAAGTGTTTTTCACCCATCTCTGCTTACGGCTACATCAAGAGGAAACAAACCATAGAGATAGAACTTAGAACTACTTTCATTCTGTGAAGTTCAAGAAGCTAGCACAAACCGTGTTTGATTTACAGTTCCAACTACATCTATCCATACAGGAGAAAACAGAGTGAAACCTAACAATCGAAACTATTAGTGCAAACGAATGCTTCAACGTAGACGTACGAAACTTGGGGAGAAAAGTGAGATTGTTGTAGTGATGATTACCTGAAAGTATTGTGAAGATTGGATGAAAAAATATATTCTGAGAATATAGGAGACTCATGGATTTTTGGAAGCTTGGAAGACCTTTTCAATGAGATGTGTGCCTGCCATTGTCTGCTTAGGCTTAATCAAGCGGAAACAAACCCATAGAGATTGAACACGGAACTACTTCATTGTGTCAAGTTTCAAGAAGCTAGCACAACCGTGTTTGATTTAGAGTTCTAACTACACCTATCCATATATGAGAAAACAGAGTAAAACGTGAAAATTGAAACTGTTACTGAAAACGAATGCTTCAACCTAGAAGAACGAAAGTTGGGCAGTCAAGTGGGATTGTTGTAGTGATCATTACCTGAAAGGATCATGAAGATTGGATGAAAAAAATATATGCTGATATTTGAGGACTTTTGTAGTTTTTGGAAGATTGGAAACCCCTTTTAATGAAGGTGTTTTTTGCCCATCTCTGCTTAGGGCTACATCAAGAGGAAACAAACCATAGAGATAGAACTTAGAACTACTTCATTTCTGTGAATTTTCAAGAAGCTAGCACAAACCGTGTTTGATTTAGAGTTCCAACTACATCTATCCATATAGGAGAAATCAGAGTGAAACCTAACAATCGAAACTGTCAGTGCAAACGAATGCTTCAACCTAGAAGTAGAAAACTTGGGCAGCCAAGTGAGATTGTTGTAGTGATGATTACCTGAAAGTATTGTGAAGATTGGATGAAAAAATATATGCTGAGAATTCAGGAGACTCATGGTTTTTTGGAAGCTTAGAGGACATTTTCAAAGAAGGTGTGTGCCCGCCAGTGTCTGCTTAGGGCTTAATCAAGCAGAAACATACCATAGAGATAGAACATGGAACTACTTCATTGTGTCAAGTTTCAGAAGCTACCACAAACCGTGTTTGATTTAGAGTTCAAACTGCACCTATCTATATATGAGAAAACAGAGTGAAACGTGAAAATTGAAACTGTTACTGCAAACGAATGTTTCAACCTAGAAGAATGAAAGTTGGGCAGCCAAGTGGGATTGTTGCAGTGATCATTACCTGAAAGTATCATGAAGATTGGATGAAAAAATATATGCTGAGATTTGAGGACTTTTGTAGTTTTTTGGAAGATTGGAAACCCCTTTCAATGAAGGTGTTTTTCGCCCGTCTCTGCTTAGGGCTACATCAAGAGGAAACAAACCATAGAGATAGCACTTAGAACTACTTCATTCTGTGAAGTTTCAAGAAGCTCACACGAACCGTGTTTGATTTACAGTTCCAACTACATCTATCCATATAGGAGAAAACAGAGTGAAACCTAACAATCTAAATTGTTATTGCAAACGAATGCTTCAACCAAGAAGTACGAAACTTGGGCAGTCAAGTGAGATTGTCGTAGTGATGATTACCTGAAGGTATTGTGAAGATTGGATGAAAAAATATATTCTGAGAATATAGGAGACTCATGGATTTTTGGAAGCTTGGAAGACCGTTTCAATGAATGTGTGTGCGCGCCAGCGTCTGCTTAGGGCTTCATCAAGCGGAAACAAACCATAGAGATAGAACATGGAACTACTTCATTGTGTCAAGTTTCAAGAAGCTAGCACAAACCGTGATTGATTTAGAGTTCTAACTACACCTATCTATATATGAGAAAACAGAGTGAAACGTAAAAATTGAAACTGTTACTGCAAACGAATGCTTCAACCTAGAAGAACGAACGTTGGGCAACCTAGTGGGATTGTTGTAGTGATCATTACCTGAAAGTATCATGAAGATTGGATGAAAAAAATGTATGCTTAGATTTCAGGACTTTTGTAGTTTTTTAGAAGATTCGAAACACCTTTCAATGAAGGTGTTTTTTGCCCATCTCTGCTTAGGGCTACATCAAGAGGAAACAAACCGTAGAGATAGAACTTAGAACTACTTCATTCTGTGAAGTTTCAAGAAGCTAGCACAAACCGTGTTTGATTTACAGTTCCAACTACATCTATCCATATAGGAGAAATCAGAGTGAAACCTAACAATCGAAACTGTTAGTGCAAACGAATGCTTCAACAAAGAAGTACGAAACTTGGGCAGCCAAGTGAGGTTGTTGTAGTGATGATTACCTGAAAGTATTGTGAAGATTGGGTGAAAAAATATATGCTGAGAATTCAGGAGACTCATTGTTTTTTGGAAGCTTGGAAGACCTTTTCAAAGAAGGTGTGTGTCCGCCAGTGTCTGCTTAGGGCTTAATCAAGCGGAAACAAACCATAGAGATAGAACATGGAACTACTTCATTGTGTCAAGTTTCAAGCAGCTAGCCCAAACCGTGTTTGATTTAGAGTTCTAACTACACCTATCTATATATGAGAAAACAGAGTAAAACGTGAAAATTGAAACCGTTACTGAAAACGAATGCTTCAACCTAGAAGAACGAAAGTTGGGCAGCCAAGTGGGATTGTTGTAGTGATCATTACCTGAAAGTATCATGAAGATTGGATGAAAAAATATATGCCGATATTTCAGGACTTTTGTAGTTTTTTAGAAGTTTGGAAACTCCTTTTAATGAAGGTGTTTTTTGCCCATCTCTGCTTAGGGCTACATCAAGAGGAAACAAACCCTAGTGATAGAACTTAGAACTACTTCATTCTGTGAAGTTTCAGGAAGCTAGCACAAATCGTGTTTGATTTACACTTCCAACTACATCTATCCATATAGGAGAAAACAGAGTGAAACCTAACAATCGAAACTGTTAGTGCAAACGAATGCTTCAACCTAGAATTACAAAACTTGGGAAGTCAAGTTAGATTGTTGTAGTGATGATTACCTGAAGGTATTGTGATGATTGGATGAAAAAATATATTCTGAGAATTCAGGAGACTCATGGATTTTTGGAAGCTTGGAAGACCTTTTCAATGAATGTGTGTGCCCGCCAGTGTCTGCTTAGGGCTTAATCAAGCGGAAACAAACCATAGAGATAGAACATGGAACTGCTTCATTGTGTCAAGATTCAAGAAGCTAGCACAAACCGTGTTTGATGTAGAGTTCTAACTACACCTATCTATATATGAGAAAACACAGTGAAACGTGAAAATTGAAACTGTTACTGAAAACGAATGCTTCAACCTAGAAGAACGAAAGTTGGGCAGCCAAGTGGGATTGTTGTAGTGATCATTACCTGAAAGTATCATGAAGATTGGATGAAAAAATATAAACTGAGATTTGAGGAATTTTGTAGTTTTTTGGAAGATTGGAAACCCCTTTCAATGAAGGTGTATTTAGCCCATCTCTGCTTAGGGCTACATCAAGAGGAAACAAACCATAGAGATAGCACTTAGAACTACTTCATTCTGTGAAGTTTGAAGAAGCTAGCACAAACCGTGTTTGATTTAGATTTTAAACTACACCGATGCATATAGGAGAAAACAGAGTGAAAACTGAAAATTGAAAATGTTACTGCAAACGAATGATTCAACCTAGAAGAACGAAATTTGGATAGCGAAGTAGGATTGTTGTAGTGTTCATTACCTGACAGTATCATGAAGATTGGATGAAAAAATGTATGCTGAGATTTCAGGACTTTTGTAGTTTTTTGGAAGATTGGAAACCCCTTTCAATGAAGGTGTTTTTCTCCCATCTCTGCTTAGGACTACATCAAGAGGAAACAAACCATAGAGATAGAACTTAGAACTACTTCATTCTGTGAAGTTTCAAGAAGCTAGCACTAACCGTGTTTGATTTACAGTTCCAACTACATCTATCCATATAGGAGAAAACAGAGTGAAACATAACGATCGAAACTGTTAGTGCAAACGATGCTTCAACCTAGAAGTACGAAACTTGGGCAGTCAAGTGAGATTGTTGTAGTGATGATTACCTGAAGGTATTGTGAAGATTGGATGAAAAAATATATTCTGAGAATTCAGGAAACTCATGGATATTTGGAAACTTGGAAGACTGTTTCAATGAAGGTGTGTGCCCGCCAGTGTCTGCTTAGGGCTTAATCAAGCGGAAACAAACCATAGAGATAGAACATGGAACTACTTCATTGCGTCAAGTTTCAAGAAACTAGCACAAACCGGGTTTGATTTAGAGTTCTAACTACACCTATCTATATATGAGAAAACAGAGTGAAACGTAAAAATTGAAACTGTTACTGCAAAAGAATGCTTCAACGTACAAGAACGAACGTTGGGCAACCAAGTGGGATTGTTGTAGTGATCATTACCTGAAAGTATCATGAAGATTGGATGAAAAAAATGTATCCTTAGATTTCAGGACTTTTGTAGTTTTTTGGAAGATTCGAAACCCCTTTCAATGAAGGTGTTTTTTGCCCATCTCTGCTTAGGGCTACATCAAGAGGAAACAAACCGTAGAGATAGAACATAGAACTACTTCATTCTGTGAAGTTTCAAGAAGCTAGCACAAACCATGTGTGATTTACAGTTCCAACTACATCTATCCATATAGGAGAAATCAGAGTGAAACCTAACAATGGAAACTGTTAGTGCAAACGAATGCTTCAACCAAGAAGTACGAAACTTGGGCAGCCAAGTGAGATTGTTGTAGTGATGATTACCTGAAAGTATTGTGAAGATTGGGTGAAAAAATATATGCTGAGAATTCAGGAGACTCATTGTTTTTTGTAAGTTTGGAAGACCTTTTCAAAGAAGGTGTGGGCCCGCCAGTGTCTGCTTAGGGCTTAGTCAAGCGGAAACAAACCATAGAGATAGAACTTGGAACTACTTCATTGTGTCAAGTTTCAAGAAGCTAGCCCAAACCGTGTTTGATTGAGAGTTCTAACTACACCTATCTATATATGAGAAAACAGAGTGAAACGTGAAAATTGAAACTGTTACTGAAAACGAATGCTTCAACCTAGAAGAGCGAAAGTTGGGCAGCCAAGTGGGAATGTTGTAGTGATCATTACCTGAAAGTATCATGAAGATTGGATGAAAAAATATATGCTGATATTTCAGGAATTTTGTAGTTTCTTGGAAGTTTAGAAACCCCTTTCAATGAAGGTGTTTTTTGCCCATCTCTGCTTAGGGCTACATCAAGAGGAAACAAACCATAGTGATAGAACTTAGAACTACTTCATTCTGTGAAGTTTCAAGAAGCTAGCACAATCCGTGTTTGATTTAGAGTTCCAACTACATCTATCCATATAGGAGAAAACAGAGTGAAACCTAACAATCGAAACTGTTAGTGCAAACGAATGCTTCAACCTAGAATTACAAAACTTGGGCAGTCAAGTGAGATTGTTGTAGTGATGATTACCTGAAGGTATTGTGAAGATTGGATGAAAAAATATATTCTGAGAATTCAGGAGACTCATGGATTTTGGAAGCTTGGAAGACCTTTACAATGATGGTGTGTGCCCGCCAGTGTCTGCTTAGGGCTTAATCAAGCGGAAACAAACCATAGAGATAGAACATAGTACTACTTCATTGTGTCAAATTTCAAGAAGCAACCACAAACCGTGTTTGATTTAGAGTTCAAACTACACCTATCCATATAGGAGAAAACAGAGTGAAAACTGAAAATTGAAACTGTTACCTCAAACGAATGATTCAACCTAGAAGAACGAAATTTGGACAGCGAAGTAAGATTGTTGTAGTGATCATTACCGGAAAGAATCATGAAGATTGGATGAAAAAATACATGCTGAGATTTCAGGAATTTTGTAGTTTTTTGGAAGATTGGAAACCCTTTTCAATGAAGGTGTTTTTCGCCCATCTCTCCTTATGGCTACATCAAAAGGAAACAAACCATAGAGATAGCACTTAGAACTACTTCATTCTGTGAAGCTTCAAGAAGCTAGCACAAACCGTGTTTGATTTAGATTTTAAACTACACCTACGCATATAAAAGAAAACAGAGTGAAAACTGAAAATTGAAAATGTTACTGCAAACGAATGATTCAACCTAGAAGAACGAAATTTGGGTAGCGAAGTAGGATTGTTGTAGTGATCATTACCTGAAAGTATCATGAAGATTGGATGAAAAAATATATGCTGAAATTTGAGGACTTTTGTAGTTTTTTGGAAGATTGGAAACCCCTTTCAATGAAGGTGTTTTTCGCCCATCTCTGTTTAGGGCTACATCAAGAGGAAGCAAACCATAGAAACAGCACTTAGAACTACTTCATTCTGTGAAGTTTCAAGAAGCTAGCACAAACCGTGTTTGATGTAGAGTTCCAACTACATCTATCCATATAGGAGAAAATAGAGTGAAACCTAACAATCGAAACTGTTAGTGCAAACGATGCTTCAACCTAGAATTACAAAACTTGGGCAGTCAAGTGAGATTGTTGTAGTCATGATTACCTGAAGGTATTGTGAAGATTTATTGAAAAAATATATTCTGAGAATTCAGGAGACTCATGGATTTTTGGAAGCATGGAAGACCTTCTCAATGAAGGTGTGTGCCCGCCAGTGTCTGCTTAGGGCTTAATCAAGCGGAAACAACCATAGAGATAGAACATGGAACTACTTCATTGTGTCAAGTTTCAAGAAGCTAGCACAAACCGTGTTTGATTTAGAGTTCTAACTACACCTATCCATATATGAGAAAACAGAGTGAAACTTAAAAATTGAAACTGTTACTGCAAACGAATGCTTCAACCTAGAAGAACGAAAGTTGGGCAACCAAGTGGGTTTGTTGTAGTGATCATTACCTGAAAGTATCATGAAGATTGGATGAAAAAATGTATGCTGAGATTTCAGGACTTTTGTAGTTTTTTGGAAGATTCTAAACCCCTTTCAATGAAGATGATTTTAGCCCATCTCTGCTTAGGGCTACATCAAGAGGAAACAAACCATAGAGATAGAACTTAGAACTACTTCATTCTGTGAGGTTTCAAGAAGCTAGAACAAACCGTGTTTGATTTAGAGTTCCAACTACATCTATCCATATAGGAGAAAACAGAGTGAAACCTAGCAATCGAAACTGTTAGTGCAAACGAATGCTTCAACCTAGAAATACGAAACTTTGGCAGCCAAGTGCAATTGTTGTTGTGATGATTACCTGAAAGTATTGTGAAGATTGGATGAAAAAATATATGCTGAGAATTCAGGAGACTCAAGGTTTTTTTGGAAGCTGGGAGGACTTTTTCAATGAAGGTGTGTCCCCGCCAGTGTCTGCTTAGGGCTTAATCAAGCGGAAACAAACCATAGAGATAGAACATAGAACTACTTCATTCTGTCAAGTTTCAAGAAGGTACCACAAACCGTGTTTGATTTAGAGTTCAAACTACACCTAACCATATAGGAGAAAACAGAGTGAAAACAGAAAATTGAAACTGTTATTGCAAACGAATGATTCAACCTAGAAGAACGAAATTTGGGCAGCCAAGTGGGATTGTTGTAGTGATCATTACCTGAAAGTATCATGAAAATTGGATGAAAAAATATATGCTGATATTTCAGGACTTTTGTAGATTTTTGGAAGATTGGAAACCCCTTTCAATGAAGGTGTTGTTCGCTCATCTCTTCTTAGGGCTACATCAAGGGGAAACAAACCATAGAGATAGAACTTAGAAATACTTCATTCTATGAAGTTTCAAGAAGCTAGCACAAATGTGTTTCATTTAGAGTTCCAACTACATCTATCCATATAGGAGAAAACAGAGTGAAAACTGAAAATTGAAAATGTTAGTGCAAACGATGCTTCAACCTAGAATTACAAAACATGGGCAGCCAAGTGAGATTGTTGTAGTGAAGATTACCTGAACGTATTGTGAAGATTGGATGAAAAAATATATGCTGAGAATTCAGGAGACTCATGGTTTTTTTGAAGCTTGGAAGACATTTTCAATGAAAGTTTGTGCCCGAAAGACTCTGCGTAGGGCTTAATCAAGCGGAAACAAACCATAGAGATAGAACATGAAACTACTTCATTGTGTCAAGTTTCAAGAAGCTACCACAAAACGTGTTTGATTTAGAGTTCTAACTACACCTATCCGTATATGAGAAAACAGAGTGAAACGTGAAAATTGAAACTGTTACTGCAAACGAATGCTGCAACCAGGAAGAATGAAAGTTGGCAGCCAAGTGGGACTGTTGTAGTGATCACTAACTGAAAGTATCATGAAGATTGGATGAAAAAATATATGCTGATATTTCAGGAATTTAGTAGTTTTTTGGAAGATTGGAAACCCCTTTCAATGAAGGTGTTTTTCGCCCATCTCTGCTTAGGGCTACATCAAGAGGAAACAAACCATAGAGATAGAACTTAGAACTACTTCATTCTGTGAAGTTTCAAGAAGCTAGCACAAACCGTGTTTGATTTAGAGTTCCAACTACATCTATCCATATAGGAGAAAACAGAGTGAATACTAACAATCAAAACTGTTAGTGCAAACGATGCTTCAACCTAGAATTACAAAACTTGGGCAGCCAAGTGAGATTGTTGTTGTGATGTTTACCTGAAAATATTGTGAAGATTGGATGAAAAAATATATGCTGAGAATTCAGGAGACACATGGTTTTTTGGAAGCTTGGAAGACCTTTTCCATGAAGGTGTGTGCCCACCAGTCTCTGCTTAGGGCTACATCAAGAGGAAACAAACCATAGAGATACCACTTAGAACTACTTCATTGTGTCAAGTTTCATGAAGCTAGCACAAACCGTGTTTGATTTAGAGTTCAAACTACACCTATCGATATAGGAGAAAACAGAGTGAAACGTGAAAATTGAAACTGTTACTGCAAACGAATGCTTCAACGTAGAAGAACGAAATTTGGGCAGCCAAGTGGGATTGTTGTAGTGATCACTACCTGAAAGTATCATGCATATTGGATGAAAAAATATATGCTGGGATTGAGGACTTTTGTAGTTTTTTGGAAGATTGGAAACCCCTTTCAATGAAAGTGTTTTTCGCCTATCACTGCTTAGGGCTACATCAAGAGTAAACAAACCATAGAAACAGCACTTAGAACTACTTCATTCTGTGAAGTTTCAAGAAGCTAGCACAAACCGTGTTTGATTTAGAGTTCCAACTACATCTATCCATAAAGGAGAAAACAGAGTGAAACCTAAAAATCGAAACCATTAGTGCAAATGATGCTTCAACCTAGAATTACAAAACTTGGGCAGTCAAGTGAGATTGTTGTAGTGATGATTACCTGCAGGTATTGTGAAGATTGGATGAATAAATATATTCTGAGAATTCAGGAGACTCATGGTTTTTTGGAAGCTTAGAAGACCTTTTCAATGAAAGTTTGTGCCCGCCACGCTCTGCTTAGGGCTTAATCAAGCGGAAACAAACCATAGAGATAGAACATGGAACTACTTCATTGTGTCAAGTTTCAAAAAGCTAGCACAAACCGTGTTTGATTTAGAGTTCTAAGTACACCTATCCATAAATGAGAAAACAGAGGGAAACGTGAAAATTGAAACTGTTACTGCAAACGAATGCTTCAACCAAGAAGAACGAAAGTTGGGGCACCCAAGGTGGATTATTGTAGTGATCACTACCTGAAAGTATTATGAAGATTGGATGAAAAAATATATGCTTATATTTCAGGACTTTAGTAGTTTTTTGGAAGATTGGAAACCCCTTTCAATGAAGGTGTTTTTCGCCCATCTCTGCTTAGGGCTACATCAAGAGGAAACAAACCATAGAGACAGCACTTAGAACTACTTCATTCTGTGAAGTTTCAAGAAGCTAGCACAAACTGTGTTTGATTTAGAGTTCCAACTACATCAATCCATAAAGGAGAAAACAGAGTGAAACCTAAAAATCGAAACTGTTAGTGCAAATGATGCTTCAACCTAGAATTACAAAACTTGGGCAGTCAAGTGAGATTGTTGTAGTGATGATTACCTGCAGGTATTGTGAAGATTGGATGAATAAATATATTCTGAGAATTCAGGAGACTCATGGATTTTTGGAAGCTTAGAAGACATTTTCAATGAAAGTTTGTTCCCGCCACGCTCTGCTTAGGGCTTAATCAAGCGGAAACAAACCATAGAGATAGAACATGGAACTAATTCATTGTGTCAAGTTTCAAGAAGCTAGCACAAACCGTGTTTGATTTAGAGTTCTAACTACACCTATCCATATATGAGAAAACAGAGAGAAACGTGAAAATTTAAACTGTTACTGCAAACGAATGCTTCAACCTAGAAGAATGAAAGTGGGGCAGCCATTGGGATTGTTGTAGTGATCACTACCTGAAAGTATTATGAAGATTGGATGAAAAAATATATGCTGATATTTCAGGAATTTTTTAGTTTTTTGGAAGATTGGAAACCCCTTTCAATGAAGGTGTTTTTCGCCCGTCTCTGCTTAGGGCTACATCAAGAGGAAACAAACCATAGAGATAGAATTTAGAAATACTTCATTCTGTGAAGTTTCAAGAAGCTAGCACAAACTGTGTTTGATGTAGAGTTCCTACTACATCTATCCATATAGGAGAAAACAGAGTGAAACCTAACAATCGAAACTGTTAGTGCAAACGAATGCTTCAACCTAGAAGTACGAAACTTGGGCAGCCAAGTGAGATTGTTGTAGTGATGATTACCTGAAAGTATTGTCAAGATTGGATGAAAAAAAATATGCTGAGAATTCAGGAGACTCAGGTTTTTTTGGAAGCTTGGAAGACCTTTTCAATGAAGGTGTGTGCCCGCCAGTCTCTGCTTAGGGCTACATCAAGAGGAAACAAACCATAGAGATACCACTTAGAACTACTTCATTGTGTCAAGTTTCATGAAGCTAGCACAAACCGTGTTTGATTTAGAGTTCAAACTACACCTATCGATATAGGAGAAAACAGAGTGAAACCTGAAAATTGAAACTGTTACTGCAAACGAATGCTTCAACCTTGAAGAACCAAATTTGGGCAGCGAAGTAGGATTGTTGTAGTGATCATTACCTGAAAGTATCATGAATATTGGATGAAAAAATATATGCTGGGATTGAGGATTTTGTAGTTTTTTTGAAGATTGGAAACCCCTTTCAATGAAGGTGTTTTTCGCCCATCTCTGCTTAGGGCTACATCAAGAGGAAACAAACCATAGAGATAGCACTTAGAACTACTTCATTCTCTGAAGTTTCAAGAAGCTAGCACAAACCGTGTTTGATTTAGAGTTCCAACTACATCTATCCATAAAGGAGAAAACAGAGTGAAACTTAACAATCGAAACTGTTAGTGCAAATGATGCTTCAACCTAGAATTACAAAACTTGGGCAGCCAAGTGAGATTGTTGTAGTGATGATTACCTGAAAGTATTGTGAAGATTGGATGAAAAAATATATGCTGAGAATTCAGGAGACTCATGGATTTTTGGAGCTTGGAAGACATTTTCAATGAAGGTGTGTGCCCGCCAGTCTCTGCTTAGTGCTGCATCAAGCGGAAACAAACCATAGAGATAGAACATGGAACTACTTCATTGTGTCAAGTTTCAAGAAGC